>NW_017307406.1:862-5875 GCF_000935625.1 Nanorana parkeri | reverse complement strand
CCCCCCCCCCCTAAAAAAAAATAATTAAAGGTTCTATAAAAATAACAGAAAAGTAAAATATACCTCCAAAATAACGTTAAACTAAAGCCCTAAGAAGAAGAAGAAGAAAAGCCTAAACAAAACGCTATGCCCCCAATTACCTACTGTTGATCCAGAGGAAGGCAAAAAAACAAACAAATCTAAAGCATGATTCAGTTTGCTCCAACAGGGGAAAAAAATTCCTTCCTGATCCTATAAGGTAATCGGATATTCCCTGGATCAACAATCTTTGATGCTTAATATACCTATAATAGCTCAATATCCAGTAATATTCTGTGCATTTAGGGATACATCCAGATTGTTTAAACAATTACCTAAGCTAGCTAGAAGTAGCTCCTGGGGGAGTCTATTCCACATTTTCACAGCTCTAACTGTGAAGAATCCTTTCCATATGCAAAGGTTAAACCTCTTTTCCTCCAGATGCAAAGAGTGCCCCCTTGTCCTTTGCAGTGACCTTAAAGTGAATAATTTGGCCCCAAGCTCACTATATGGACCATTTATATATGTATATATGGTGATCATATCCCCCCTTAATCACCTCTTCTCCAGAGAGAACAAATTCAGGTCAGCTAATCTTTCCTCATAGCTGAGCTCCTCCATGCCTCTTATGAGTTTAGTCGCCCTTCGCTGCACTTTCTCCAGTTCCACAACATCTTTTTGTGAACTGGTGCCCAAAACTGAACTGCATATTCCAGATGAGGTCTCACTCACGCTGGCAGGTCGGAGAGGAAGTAACGTGCCGATGACATAGGACGCCGGACCTCGACTCCGCACACAAGCCCGACACGATAGGGAGCTGCAACGGCCAGTTCTCCCTCCCTATACCGCTCCGGGCACCCTTGTTTTTTCCACTGGCGGGACCTCGGACTCCCTTTCCTCCTTCCAAACCCTCTCCAATCTCCCTCTCTGAGCGTTGGCCCCTCTCTGCTCCCATATACCAGTTATACCAGCAGAACTTGCAGCAGAGAGCAGGAAACCTCCGGCCCCTCTCATCGGGTATCAGCTGAGGAGGAATTAACCCCCAGGTGGCTATCCAGACGATCTAAGCCATCAGATGGGGGGGAAAGAAAAAAAAACAACAAAAAAAGAGCGGACGCCATCACAGACAGCAATAAGGAACAGAAGCTCCACGCCAAGGATAGGATCCTACTTTTCAGGTACCCAGGCGAGACTGTCATTAGAGGGGGGTGCTAAGATGGGGACACCTTTATCTCCTGCTAAATTGAATAGTAAGGGGCATGATATGGCACAGGATAACTCAATGCAAGAACATTTTTTACTAGCCTATACATATGCCGAAACGCCACCCAGGGGGAGAGAGGAAGTGCAAAGAGGGACAGGTCAGAGCACAGCTAGCCCTAATACCACATGCATGCAATAGCAGGAGAGGGAACAAGAAAGTGGAAAATAGCAGGATATAGGAGATTGCCTGGGATCTCTCCCAAATAAAGAAGATATGGAAGGGTATATCGCCAGGTTGGAAATGACATATAAAGAAGAGATAAAAGCTCTAAAGTCTGACATCATGGATATAGGAGAAGGAGTGAACTGCTTGGAGGAAGATTTGACTATATGCACCTCCAGGGTGCAGATACAACAGCAAGTTATCAGCAGCCATTCCTCGTTGCTTCAAGATATGATATACAAAATAGACGATATTGAAAATAGGAGCAGGCGTAACATAAGGCTACATGGAATTCCAGAGACAATAGAGACACCTAATCTTCTATTAACAACAAAGGCTATATTGAAAGATATAGTGGACAGAAGCCCGGAGGGAGAGATGATTGTGGATGGGATATATAGGAGTACCAGGCTACCCCAGAAGAGATCAAGCAAGGCCCAGAGATGTTATTCATCATTTGCACTATTATGCTGAAAAGGAAGCCATCTTATCAGCTGCCAGAACCAATAAATCAATATCACATGATGGATACGCGATAACCATCTTCCCTGATCTCTCAAAACAAACACTGATGCTCAGAAGGGCACTAAAGCCTGTCTTGGGAATCTTACAGGAAAGAGAGATTAGATATAGATAGGGGTTTCCTTTCCAGCTGATAGCAAGTAGAAACGGGAAAACAGCAATATTCAGGGCAATAGAGTACTTACCAGGTTTTTGGATAGCCTGGAATTACCACAAATACAATTAACAGAGTGGCCAATTGACCTAAATAAGTATGAGGAACCCCAAAAAACAAAAGGATGGACAGTAGTAAGGCCCGTGGAGCCTATAAAAAGTGAACAAAGAAAAAGGAAATTAAATGAACTGAATGAACATGAAGTGGGGGTAACAATATTGCTCACATGAAGAGGGGGGCCCCATATCCTATATACATAGATACATTTGTTTTCCCAGAACATAAGGAGCCCTGAGTGGGATGGGGGGAGGGGTGGAGGGGATGGGAGTCGGGGGGGTTTAATTTGTAAGGAGGATATAAAGCATAGGGGTATAGAATCTAAGGTCTGAATATTAATTAAAAAGGTATGGGCTTGTGGGGGAACGAGTGCCTGGTGTCCAGCCATTCGGCCCTTACAACTCTAAAATAGCCCATCTTAATAGGGCTTTCTTGCGCAATATGTGTAGGAGGTTAAGGAAAATGTCCTACATGCAAGAAGATAATAAAAGGTACACATGTTGGGAGAATAAATGAATTAATGTGGTGTAAAAAAGGTAAAGAAGAAAGGAATGTTATGGTGAAATTAATGTATAGAAGTATGAATGCAACAAACAGGTCTTGTGTAAAAGGTATCCGTGGTGATAAGCAAAATATAAATGAATAGGCTAGCATTGGTAACATTCAATGTAAGGGGATTCAATATACCAGAAAAACGGTATCAGGTTTTGTACCATTTTCATAAAAAAGACAGGGGTTAACCCAGCAATTAAAGATAAAAATTACACGGTATGGATCCACAGCACAAATCCAGATAAGAAAGCAAGGGGGGTATCAGTAGGGATTCATAAAAATGCACAAATAGATATAAAGGACACAGTTATAGATGAAAAAGGAAGATATGTATTTTTGAAATGTATTTATTTTAATCAAATGTATTCACTTGCGAACATATATGCATCAAATAAGGGTCAATACAGATTTTGTACATGGGTACTCAATAGATTTCAACAATTTGGAGTGGGCACAAGTATGGTAATGGGAGATATGAATTTAATATTTGATAATCAATTGGATACCACTGGGAAACCACACATAATGGGAGGGGCTTTAAACAAACTTAAGAATAAAATGGATAACATGAGACTAGTGGATGGATGGAGAATATTGAACCCCATAAAAAAAGACTTTACATATTACTCTATGGTGCATAAATCCTATAGCCGGATAGATCATGTATGGATACATCAGAAGCTTTTAGATTGTGCACCAGAGATTGAGATAGGATCAATACTATGGTCAGACCATTCACCGGTATGCCTGTTAATGAAAATGGAAAATACGAGCAGAAAGGTGGGAAATTGGAGACTAAATGATAATTTGCTAAAAAATACAGTGTGTCAAGAAGAAATAAATAACACCATCAAAAATTTTATAAAGGATCATCAAAAAGATACTACATCAAAACCTATTCAATGGGAAGCAATGAAATGCATAGTAAGAGGAATTTTAATTAAGCACGGATCCAGATTGAAGAAAGAGAGGGCGGGAAAAATAAAGGGTTTGTTTAAAAAATTAAACGAATTGGAGGTAACGAATAAGGCGAATGTGACGATAAAAACTTCCACTCAATTAATGGAGGTAAGAAGGGACATTCGCAATATTCTAGACCAACCATTGTTGATTGCTAGAGATAAAGGTAAAAAAGATACTATGAAGAAGGAGAAAAGTGTGGCAAGCTGTTGGCTAGAAAAATCCACCCAAGGGCATCTAACATTAATATAGCAAGAATTAAAGACGGAAATGGGAACATGCAGCACTCACTATCCTCAATAATGGAAGCCTTTCGAAATATTACGCATCTCTATATTCATTACGAGGTAAATATGTAGATATGCCAGTGGTTAATTTTGCAAATAAAGTGAGGAAATATATAAAAAAAGGCAGATTTGCCGATACTGAACTCCGAGGATGGCGAAAGGCTGAGTTCGCCATTTTCGGAAAAAGAAATAAAAGAGGCGATCTCCTCACTACAAATCGACAAGGCACCTGACCCAGATGGGTTTACAGCTCGATTTTACAAACAGTATGAGGGATCATTGGGCCCGTTTTTTACAAAGGCCTGTAATTCAGTCACAGAGAGTAGCCCATTCCCTATACAGACAATGGAAGCACATATATCTGTGCTTCCAAAACCTGGGGAAGATTTATCAGAATGTGGCCACTACTGCCCAATCTCTCTTATAAATATAGATTTAAAAATATATGCAAAAGTACTGGCCAGTAGGCTAAAAAAAGGTACTGCCCAAAATGATCCATCTGGACCAAACTGGATTTGTGGAGGGAAGGGAGGCTAGAGATAGCACCACCAGGGTTATCAATTTAATTGAACTAGCGCAAAAGAGAAATATACCACTTTGTCTTTTGTAAATTAATGCTGAAAAAGCATTTGATAGAGTAAACTGGACATTTCTCAGAGAATCCCTAGCACAAGCGTGAGTGGGAGAATTTTTCTTATCTAAAGTGAGGGCATTATATACACACCCAAATGCAAGGGTCAGAATCAATGGGGAGGTATCCACCCCCTTCCCAATATTCAACAGCACTCGGCAGGGATGCCCCCTTTCACCTTTATTATATGTTATAGTAATGGAACAACTAGCAGCATCTATTAGGAAGAATCCCTCGATTAACCCTTTCGCTGCCAAGCCTTCCGGAACATTTTTCAAATCAGCTGGCCAAGCCATTTTTGCATTTTTTGCAATTTTTTCCTTTTGATTTGATTTTCAACTGCTGCGTTGCTAGCGTTTGTAAAAGACCCCCCAAACCATATATTTTCTGAAAGCGCAGGCCCGGT
>NW_017307406.1:0-222 GCF_000935625.1 Nanorana parkeri | reverse complement strand
AGACCCCTGACATTCCCCTTTTGAAATAGAAAAAGAAATTGAGGACACCAAATCCTCAATTTCTTTTTCTGCAGCCTCAGCACTCAGTACAGAGGCTTCCCATTCCATTCAGAAACTGCTGATAGTAAAATATTTACTATCAAGCAGTTTATGAATGGGGAGAAGCCTCAATAGAGAGTGGAGGCATATTCTTCGGCTCGACTGAGCCGAGGTGAAAGCCGA
>NW_017307405.1:562025-570800 GCF_000935625.1 Nanorana parkeri | reverse complement strand
CAAACAGCAGGGGGGACCGTATCTATACAAGAGGGGTTGGAGCTGCTCACATTCAGACAGTCAAGGTTAAAGAATACCATAATAAAACTAAACCTTTTTTGTTCATGCTGAGAAGGGAAGTGGGGGTGTTGGGTTTTTTAGTCACTTGTGGCTCAGGGAGATTTCTCTTCACTCCCTGTCTTGAGGACTCAACAGGAAGTGAGAGGTGGGTGGTCTTGCATTTTGTTCAATGCCAGTTGAAGTGGACACAATCTGAGCTGTGGGCGGCCCTGTCAGCACCACTCAGCTCAATAAAAGTCAACTAAAAAAATCAACCAGCCAGGTGGAAAGTTGCTGTTTTGCAGTGACTGGATCCGGCCGCTGGTGCCTGAATACAATAGCCGGCAGTGAATGTTCCTCCATCCATGCTGTTTAGACAAATCAGTTAACCACTTGAAGAGCGGAGTGTTTACACCCCCTTCCTGGCCAGGCCATTTTTCAGTATTCAGCGCTGCAGTACTTTGACTGACATTTATTCCGTCATGCAACGCTGTACTGAAATGAAGTTTATATAATTTTTGGGGGACAGATAGAGCTTTCTTTTGGTGGTATTTAATCACCACTACGGGTTTTTATTTTTTACTATATAAAGAAAGAAGTACTGACAATTTTGAAGAAAAAAAAAAATTCCCTACGTGATGTTAAAAAACATTTATTATTACCCAACTTGTTGGTAAAATATAAAAGACACCAAACATGTCAAGCCTGAAAATTGCGAGCACCTGCGAAAATGGAAAAAAACTGCCATAGCTAAAACTAGCCATAGGTGACACTTTAAAAGCTTTTACCGCTCATCAGTTTAGTGTTATCAGTGATTGTTGGCCCTAAAATTTATGGCTACAACCAACTAATCGATAATGAGAATAGTTGTCAACTATTCTCATTATCGATTAGTTGATTGGATCCCCTAGCTCTCTCCTCCATGCTGGGAGGAGGGCACAGCAAACAGTGGGCGAGTGCAATAGTCAGCCGGCTATTGCAATTTGAAATGGCCAATAGCAGACTGGTTATTGCATACACCCACTGCCTGTTCAAAAAAGACAAAAATGCAGTATTGCAGTGTGCAATGATACCTTTTTTATTGGACTAACAAAATATATAAAAGACAAGCTTTCGAGAGTGAACCTCTCTTCTTCAGGTCTTCAGAAGCAGTATTGCAAGGTATCATTGCACACTGCAATACTGCATTTTTGTCTTTTTTGACATCTTGTCTACTGGACTAATACGGCTTACCCATTTATATTGCACTATATATATATATATGGTGGGAAAAGTCATTTTCGGTTTTTGGCCTGACAAATTCTGCTGCAGGATGTGCCATTCATTTCAGTGGCATCCCAAACACGCCTTCCACACACAGTGTGATTACCCACACTGGAACGCACTGTACCACATTGTGTTTTAGTGCAGTATGATTGCAAAAAATTGTGCATGTAGTTTTCTTAAATTAAGGATGGTATTTGTTTAGATTTTTGTATCCGATTAATCAAAACAATAATCGGCTAACTAATTAAGAATGAAAATAATCATTAGTTGCAGCCCTACTAGAATTATTGTTCATTATGTCTTTAATGTTTAAACCTGGTTTTTTTTTTTTACACTTAACTTTATTGTTATCACATAGAGGGGCTAATAATCCCCCTATGTGATAACACAGGCACAGTGACAGGTCCTCTTTATGGAGGCATCAGTGGTCTATTAGACCCCTAATGTCACCTAGGGACCCCAGAGAAGCTGATGAAGCAGAGATCTGCTTCACCAGCTTCTTCTCCGGCTGCCGGAGCTGGAGAAATGACAGAGTGAAAGTGATGTCATTTATGTCACTTCCCCATTTAGTGATCAGAGGGTAGAGCAGCCAATGGAAGTGTGCTGATCTCCCTTCGGATCCAGCCACGGTGATCTGCCGTGCGGAGGAAGGGGGCACACGCTTCCCTCACCCTTCCCGCACCATACAAGCAATCAGGCAGCTTTATAGCTATCCAAGCGCTTGTATATACTAAAGGCTAAACGCCTACCCGCCCTTATTTGTCTGTCGTCTGGCCGTTTATTTACAATAGCCAGACAACAATCAGTACATTTTCTGTTTCATCCCTTGGGTTCAACAAGAGAAATCTGGAAATGTATTGCCAGCTTTAGACAGTTGTCACAGGAACACGTGTGCCCATTAGAAGGTTTTCCCTGTTTCTTCGGATATATCCACATTTTTATTCCTGGTGGCATTGGTGATCTAGACAATTAGAGACATTGAATCCATGTAGCATGTACCATGTACACAGACAGCAATGACGACCTGACACTAGATTCCCTCGCTACTCTATCCAAACGTAAAAAAGTTTTGCTGTTATGCCCAAATGTTAACCTGTACTTTCTGATCAGATCCGTCTGAAAAACTGACAGGCAGATCTGATGGTACCGATTGTCTGAAAAGGGCCTAAGAAGTGATCAGGGTCAGGTTTCATTCTGTGCAGTGCTACTTTAAAGCAGCTGAGGAAGTAATGTATGACTCAGGCTGTAACCTTGTAGTAAATCTTTAATACGAAATCACCTGCACTCCATGCAGCATACAGACCTTGAGTAAGAGGTTGGTGCTTGAAGTGACAACACGGATGGCGCCGTGTCACATACAGTGCATAAAAGAAGTCACCAGCACTCGATGATTTGTGCAAGAAGTGAAGCACTTTTTATTCAATTGTCACATGCGTCAAACAGCCAACGTTTTGGGGCCACGCAGTGTCCCTTCTGGGCAACATAGTGACGCATGTGGCAATTGAATAAAAAGTGCTTTACTCCTTGCACATATCATCGAGTGCTGGTGACTTGTAGTAAATCTGTTGAACAATCTGCCTCACTGCTCCTGCTTAGCATTGCTTGCTGTATGACAGAATAAAAAATGTCCCCGATTTGTATTTTCAGTAAGCACATACCACTGCCTGGCCAAAAACACAGTGACTAATGGGAAATTTAGGGTGGCTGTTTTAGGAAGAAGTTATGAATATCTTTCTGTTTATTATTGAATTTCTTCCTTTGACTGCCTCTTAACAGGATGCTTACATGTTTATATTATTATATATAGAAATAATAAATAAATATTACCGTATATACTCGAGTATAAGCCGAGATTTTCAGCCCATTTTTTTGGGTGAAAAGTGCCCCCCTCGGCTTATACTCGAGTCAGCGCCAGCGCGTCTTCTTACTTACCTCGCCGAGCGTCGCGTCACTGCTGCTCCGGTGGGCGGCGCTCCGAGCGGGGTCATCTGGCAGTCTCCGGGTCCTAATTTAGGTGGCCGGAGACTGCCAGATGACCCCGCTCGGAGCGCCGCACACCGCAGCAGCAGCGACGCTCGGCGAGGTAAGTAAGAAGAAGAAAAAACCCCCCGCAGCGGCCAGTCAAGCAGGGGAGCAGGGATGAGTCAGCGGCGCGCTGATCAGGCGAGAGGAGCTCCAGGTGGGGTTGTAATTATCGGACAGGCACCTCTAAGCCAGCTAAATTAGGACCCCACCTGGAGCTACTCCCACTGGACCAGCGCGCCGCTGACTCGTCCCTGCTCCGGCACAGTGAATCACAGTAAGTGAGGGGAGATTTGGGGGGATTTATTACAGTAACCAATTATGTATTGTCTGCACTGTATTAGCAGTATATACTCTATATGGAGTATATACTGCTAATACAGTGCAGACAATACATTTACAATTATACTAACATGAATGTATTAAATGATCTGTATGTAGCCCTGTACTATGGATCATTTAACCCATTCATGTTAGCAGAGGATCATTGTAAATGTATTGTTGCAGGCACTCTATATGTACATGTACTATATACTACATATAGAATGCACTGAACAATAGATTTACAATTATCCTCTGCTAATATGAATGGGTTAAATGATCCGCAGTACATGATATGTAGCCCTGTACCCCCTTTTCCACTTACAGAGCTAGGTTATTTTTCTTTTAAATAAATATTAATGTAATTTTATTGGTATCTATCTACCATTAGCTGCCTCATTTCCCACCCTCGGCTTATATTCGGGTCAATACTTTTTCCCAGTTTTTTTTGGTAAAATTAGGTACCTCGGCTTATATTCGGGACGGCTTATACTCGAGCATATACGGTATATTAAAAAAACATAGTCACACACTCTAATATTTTGTTGGACAGCCTTTAGCTTTGATTACTGCACACACTCGCCGATCATGTTGATATCACATTTTTGCATTCATTTTTCGCCAAGATCTTGTAGTGATGATGGGAGAATTGGACCACTGCGTAAAATCTTCTCCAGCACATCCCAAAATATTCTCAATGGGGTTTAGGTCTGGACTTGTCATCATGGAATATGCCCATTGTGCCATCAGGGAAGAAAAAATCCATTGATTGGAAAACCTGGTCATTAAGTATTTTCAGGTAGACAGTTGACCTGATTTTGTGAGCACATAACATTGCTGGACATAGACCTGACAAAATGAAGCAACCCGAGAACTAACACTTATCTAGTAGAAGGCTCTTACCCATTTGCTTAGCTAAATCCAGGTGGTGACTTTTTTTTGACCAGGCAGTGGATTTTGAGCCATTACTGAATAGTTTACCGTAAAGTGCTCATGTGCCATGTAATTTTCAAAGTTCACACTGAAATACTGTAATGTAAACAGCAGGTGTTTCTAAGTTGTTAGAAACCTACTGAAGCTCCACAGAGGCTTTGTTATGATATTTGAGGATCTTTGGGAATTAATTACTTCCTCTAACAAGCAGCTAGAGAGGTGAGACTATAGAGATAGAGGTAACAGGAGTGTTATTGGGGTCAAATACAACCATCAATGAAATACAACTTTTTTTTTTGTATACCCTCAAATAGTAATGGGTTTTGGGAGTAATTAGAGCCAGGCAAATTGACGAGGAGATAAGATAAGAAATCCAGGCACACTCTCCAATTCAGTGAGAATGAGAGTTCTTCTGAAATGTCCATGTACCTTTCATCAAACAAGCTTTATTGTCAACAGTCACAGGGTTATTCATTAAAGGGTGATGAGTTTGGAGCAGGCAGAAATGAACAATCTAGGCCAAAATTGCTGATTTGGAAAAATTCTCCAATTCAGCTCACTTTCCAGTTCAGCTATGTTGTCCTAGATTGTTCACTTCTCCTGTCTTCTCCAAACTCTTCACCCTTTTGTGAATAACCCTGTTAGAAATGCAATCAATCATATCAATGATGGTGGCACATAAAATCCCTGTCCCTAATTAGACCACAGTCCAGAGTTTTGAATTTTAGTATGAATTTAAATTCCTATTCCAGCCTCTCTTTCTGCGATTTGATGTTCCCCATGAGTACCATAATCTTCAGATTGTTTATGATCTAGGAATCATAACCTGTGCAGTAATCCTTATGAATTGACTTGTACATTATTTTACCATAACGCCTCATTCACATTGCCGATTGGGCTGTATGCTACAAAGAATCAGCGTAAAGAGGTGGCGGATATCGTAGGTGTTTGCAATCAGCCACAACCAGGAAGCCTGTAGAAAACAATGATAGGCTGACAGGAGGTGCTGCTGTCTGCATGTAACTGCACAGCGGTTACTTAGGCCTGGTTCACACCTGAACGTTTTGTAGCGCGTTCAACGCTCAACGAATGCTCTACAAAACGCTCAAACATCTAAATCCCATTGTATTCAATGGGTCTGGTTCACACCTTGCCGTATTTCCGCCCGTCCGAACGCGATACAAAACGGCCTACGCCCAAAGAAGTACATGTACTTCTTTGGGGTGTTTTGGTCTTGCGTTTCCATTGGGATACAGCCAAGTAGTCCTCGGAAATGGGCGTTTGTTGCACGTTTTTTACCGCGAATCGCGGTAAAAACGTGCGACGCTACACTTGCGACAAACGCGCATATTCAATACGCCTTGGTGTGAACCCAGCCTTATGGCTAGGGACAGCTGAGGGGCCCTGGACACAACTGTCTGCACACAGGGATGCTCATCTGTCCCTAGTCGCATATAATCACTCGGGATGCAGTAAAATGCAAACAGCCGCGGCTTCTGTCATCCTGTCATTAATTTATATAGGCTTCCTGGCTGTGGCTGATTGCAAACACCTTTGATTCCCATGGCAACCTAATGGTGGCCATACACCTTACGATTATCGGACAAAACTTGTCCTACGGTAGCCCCATCATGTCCCGATTATCGCAAGGTTCAATTAGCCGTAATTAAAGAAAAGTACCTGGACAAATTGCGGTAATCGACCGGGCATATTTTTTCGTTTGCGCATGAGCAGTGTAAATCATACGATTTTTGACGTACGGAAACGCCACTAACCTTGCGAAAATCGTATGATCGACCAAAGTTTTCAAACATGCTTGAGAGTCAAAAGTCGTACGAATGTACAGTATTTGCGGTTGTACATTGCCCATACACCTTGCGATTATCGGACGAAAGCGCGATCGCATGCGATTATCGTCCGATTATCGTACGTACCTACACCTTTACACTGATTGTATGCAGTGTATAGTCCTAATTGGTCGTGTGAATGAGGCCTAACAGCCTTAAAAATAGCAGTAATCGGTGTGTGGGGATGAGGCACTATACCACAAACTTTCTCTAGTAGAATAGGAAGCAGTATTTGGGCCTGAGGGCTCAGTTCCTTTTCACAAAACAGGGTAGAAGGAATGCCCTAAATGAAAAATTCACTTGAATAAACACTAACAAAAGGTGCCAGGTGATTGTGTCAAGAGTCCAAAAAAAGCTTTATTGGCTTTACAAATGGTGACGAGAAGCTATGCACAGCCAACACATTTCGGGGGGTCAGGAATCTCCCTTCATCAGACAAAAGAACACTGATAACTGTAAACTTACAACCCCTGCACATAATCCTATTTCACAGGCAGAAGTGGAAATCCTTGGTGTAAAAAAACCTTTATCGGCACTTCAACATTTGTAAAAATAACACGGACAGTGTAATATAAACACTTGCTGTAGTAAAATAACACCAAGGAGCAAGCTAAATAAAGCATGTTATGCATGTGTGTGAATTGAGCATTTAGAGATATAAGGTGCGGTATGAAGGAAACAATGAGCTACATAAGGTGTGGCATGAAGAAAATAATACTATAACAATAGAAAAACAGCTTTGTGTATTGAGCCCAATGTCCGAAGTTAAAAGTACTCTTGCTTAGCGGTTGACATGTCTAACTTGTTGCTCCTGTAAAATCATACAATGCATTATTTTGTGTTGTAACATTACAAAACTCCACAGAAAATAGTTTCAACAATCAACTAAAGAGCCTTGCTTAGCTACCTAAAATTGGATTGCTGCACTTCCAATGTTGCTGCAATTCCCCTTTTTTTTTACAAACAAAATCTAAAACTGGTCCCTCTTTATGTTTTTATATTTACTCTGTAATAGGCTAGAAAACATATCAACACCATGTAAAACACTGTGAAGGGAATTTATCAAAACTGGAGCAGACAAAATATGAAGCAGCTGTGCATGGTAACCAATCAGCATCCACATTTCATTTTCAAATCTTAACTGAACAAACTAAAGAGAGAAGCTGATTGGTTGCCATGCACAGCTGCTCCAGATTTTGTCTGCTCCAGTTTTGATAAATTCCCTTCAGTATATAAAGTGATTCTCTGTGATGATGGTTTCTGTAAAGCTCCTTCACTTTGGTCATCAGTCATGTTACAATTACAAGATTTTTATAAAGGTAAAGACAGAATGTATTACAGCAAATCACTCTCAACACTTCCTTCCACTTCATTTTTGTTTTACTTACAATTTGGTTACAAAAACCAAAAAACAATGTATGCTGAAAGGAAATAGTAAATGTGTGATTGGTTCTTCCCCTACATGCTCTGCTGGCTTAAGGTGCCCATACACCTGCCGATTATCGTACGATAATCACGGGTGCTCCTGCGATCATATGATAATCGGCAACTGTATGGGCAGCGTGCGACCTCTTCTACTGTAAGGTCGCACGACATTCGTCTTGAGAGCACGCTTGAAAACCTGCCGAAAATACTACCATTTTCGGTGGGTTAGTGGCGTGCTCGGGAGATGAATGCTGCACAGGCCGATGTGCGCAAGCGCACACTGCGCGCTCAGCACTGCAATCATCGGAAGCCCGCCCCTCAGCGGGCATGATAGAGGGCCGCCCGCTGGGGGCCTTCCGAGGACCCCCTTAAGGGTCGAGCGGCCGCCGATCACAGAGCTGCAACGAATGCTCTCCCACGCTGTCAGAAGCTGCATACAGCGTGTGCTGGTTACTACTTAAACCGGCGCGCGCTGTGTGCAGCTTCTGAGAAGATACGCTATTAGCGTAGCGGGACCCATGCAAAATGTGCAGCCGGCTTCCCCGCTACGCTAATAGCGTATCTTCTCAGTAGCTGCACACCTCTTGCGCCAGTTTAAGTAGTAACCAGCACACGCTGTATGCATATTGTGACAGCGTGGGAGACGAGAGGCTGCGCTTGTCGGTGGATTCAGGTATCAGGTGAGTTTTCAAAAAAAATATTTTTATTTTATGTTCCAGGGGACATAATTTGTCTGGGGACTGTCCCCAGAAATCGGGGGTGAATGTAGGGCTGCAACAACTAATCGATTATAATTTATGATTGAAAAAGTCGTCAACGTTTTCAATCATCGATTAATCGGATTTGATTAGTTGGCCCTGTTCATGGCTCCACACATGCCACGCGCCGTAGCTCCTCTCCGCCTCACGCTTGCTGCTGCTAG
>NW_017307405.1:558175-561969 GCF_000935625.1 Nanorana parkeri | reverse complement strand
GCTCCACACACGCCGCATGCTGCACCTCCTCCCTGCCTCACGCTTGCTGCTGCTAGACCCGCCTGCATCCACACGCCGCACCTCCTCCCCGCCTCACGCTTGCCGCTGCCAGACACGCCCGCATCCACGCTCCACACGCCGCACCTCCTCCCCGTCTCACGCTTGCCACTGCCAGACCTGCCAGCCCGTATCCACGCTCCACACGCCACACCTCCTCCCTGCCCACATCCATGAGGAGGGACGCTGGAAGAAGAAGAAGTAAGGAGGAGCAGGCGTGAGGGGATGACAGCCACCGACAGACAGGCCCGATCTCAGAAGCAAGTTGCTGGAAGACTGCTCAGGTAAGCCTGCACTTTCCCCCCACATGCTGCTCTATAATATCACCACCCATAGAAATCTTTATAATCATATCACCACCCTCAAGAAGCTTTATAATCATATAATTACCCATAGGAAGTTTTATATGTATATCACCACCCAGAGGCGTAACTAGAAACCTCAGGGCCCCGGTGCAAGAAGTTTTGAAGGCCCCCCCGGCGGAGCACTGGCCTGCTGGGAGCTGTAGTCCCAGGAGGCAATGTCGGGGGCCTCGGCGGTTACAGGGCTGGACCCTTTTCTTCCTTTCCAGGCCCCTGGGGGTATAACAATGAAGGCATGCTGGGAGTTATAGTTCAACTACAACCAACATGCCTTCATTGTCCCTACAAGTCCCATCGTGCCCTCATTGTCCTTCTACACCCCTACATATAAATCACTCAGGTAACTACAAGTTCCAGCATGCAAGCCCCCTGCAGTAGTTCACTGGGTGATATGTGAGAGGTGTACAGGGACAGTGAGTGCATGCTGGGACTTGTAGTCCCCTGTATGACTAGAAGGCTGGTTTAATTAATTCCTCATGAAAATACTAGTAATACAATGGCATTATAGTACAGTAATTTTCATGTTCAACTATATTCTATTTCTATCCTATGTCTCTATAATGGCATTGTATTACTAGGACTTTCATGAGGAATGAATTAAAGCAGCCTTCTATCATACAGGGAACTACAAGTCCCTGCTGAACTGCTGACTTGTAGTTTTCTAATAATACAATGCCATTATAGAACATGGAATAGAATATGGTCAGTTCCAAATTCAGCCATGTTCTGTTCCATGTTCTATAATGGAAAGCACTAATGCACTTACCTCACATGTCACGGTCCTCTCAGCTGAAGAAAACTCAAGCAGGCTGTAAAAAAACAAACAAACACACAAACTACCATGGGGGACAGCGGCCAGGAACATGTACTCACTGTACTATCAGGACGGCTGCTGCTGGGTCCTTGCGGCCGTGTTCACTGCCGGCCCGCTTCACTGCTGGCGACCGCCGCAACCCTCTCCCGCTCGTCCGTCTGCCTTTGCCGCTTCATCGGGCCCCCCGCTTGTTACTCCACTGCCGCGGTCGGGGCCCGTTTTTCCTTCCTGGGCCCCCCCCAAGTCGCGGAACGCCAGGGCCCGGTGGCGCCGGCGACCGCTGCGACCCTGGTAGTTCCGCCACTGTCACCACCCATAGGAAGCTTTATAATCATATCACCACCCATGGGGAGCTTTATAATCATATCACCACCCATGGGGAGCTTTATAATCATATCACCACCCATGGGGAGCTTTATAATCATATCACCACCCATGGGGAGCTTTATAATCATATCACCACCCATGGGGAGCTTTATAATCATATCACCACCCATGGGGAGCTTTATAATCATATCACCACCCATGGGGAGCTTTATAATCATATCACCACCCATGGGGAGCTTTATAATCATATCACCACCCATGGGGAGCTTTATAATCATATCACCACCCATGGGGAGCTTTATAATCATATCACCACCCATGGGGAGCTTTATAATCATATCACCACCCATGGGGAGCTTTATAATCATATCACCACCCATGGGGAGCTTTATAATCATATCACCACCCATGGGGAGCTTTATAATCATATCACCACCCATGGGGAGCTTTATAATCATATCACCACCCATGGGGAGCTTTATAATCATATCACCACCCATGGGGAGCTTTATAATCATATCACCACCCATGGGGAGCTTTATAATCATATCACCACCCATGGGGAGCTTTATAATCATATCACCACCCATGGGGAGCTTTATAATCATATCACCACCCATGGGGAGCTTTATAATCATATCACCACCCATGGGGAGCTTTATAATCATATCACCACCCATGGGGAGCTTTATAATCATATCACCACCCATGGGGAGCTTTATAATCATATCACCACCCATGGGGAGCTTTATAATCATATCACCACCCATGGGGAGCTTTATAATCATATCACCACCCATGGGGAGCTTTATAATCATATCACCACCCATGGGGAGCTTTATAATCATATCACCACCCATGGGGAGCTTTATAATCATATCACCACCCATGGAAAGCTTTATAACCATATCACCACCCATGGGAAGCTTTATAATCATATCACCACCCATGGAAAGCTTTATAACCATATCACCACCCATGGGAAGCTTTATAATCATATCACCACCCATGGGGAGCTTTATAATCATATCACCACCCATAGAAAGCTTTATAATCATATCACCACCCATAGGAAGCTTTATAAATCTTCCTATGGGAATTAAATCATCATTTTGTTTGATTTTCATTTAACATTTGATTTCGATGAATGAGTGGAGTTTTCTGAATGAAAACCACATTCAGTGTTAGAATTCCATCGAAGAAACTTTTCCAACATGTTCCTTCAATTTTTCTTGTCACTGTGGGCAAAATGTGTCATCGATTTCACCGCATCAACAATTAGAAAGTTGAACGAACGTTTAAAAAATCTATTTTTTCATTCGAAATGCTAATCTTTAACTAAGAAGCAGAGACCCCGCTGCCCCCAGTGATCACACACAGTCCTGGTGTTCATGTCAGGAGGAGGTGTCTCTTGTGTTACACATGTTATCAGCAGACAGCCCACACAGCAGACTCTCACACCCAGCAGGCGGAGGAAAGTCTGCAGTCCACTTTTCAATCCTTCGCTGGAACATGTCGGAAGATCAGGCTGACTTTCTACAAGGAAATCCCGAGCTGAACAAGCTACCCGACCATTGTCCGGTGGTAGCACAAGCCATTGCAATAATAAGGCAGAGAGCGGAGGCTGACAGCAGTCACTGGCCCCTGGGACTGTCCGATGATTTCTTGCTGAGGTTCCTGCGAGCGAGGGACTTCTGTATGGATCAATCATACAAGGTACACCGATCTTCCCGAGTCAATGTATGGACTCAGGGCGGCTAATCGTGTCTGGAATCTTAGCTCAGCTCTGCTGAGACTTTCTGCTTCTGTCTTAGTATAGACTACATTAGAGTTTTAAAATAGGTCTGGTATGTTAACTCTGGAGGTTGGACTCGATGGACTTGTGTCTCTTTTCAACCTGACTAACTATGTAACTGTGTATGTGTGTAACCCCCACTATATAAGAATCCCTTTCAGGGGATTACAGTGCTCTCTGTGCATATATGACATGTGTTATGTAAGTCTATTACTCTTTATGACTGGAGATTGCTGGGGCTGATCTCTTCTTCCATGTATTACTGTACTCGGATTACAATCTCCGGACCTGTCAGTGAACTCTAGTCAAGAGTTTGTTTAAAAGTCAGGTGAGTGTTATCATAAGGCAGATGATCAGGGACACTGTGTTTTGCACTTACTGTCAGAGGGTTATGTACCTATTGCAGGGGTCATGACGCTTATATTTTAAAGCAAGTACA
>NW_017307405.1:554350-558162 GCF_000935625.1 Nanorana parkeri | reverse complement strand
GCTTTATTCACACATGCCTCTGTTTTTATGCAGAGAAAATCTTGATGCTTTGTTTATGCTTCTAGATGCAATAAAAGACGCACGTTTACATGCTTTGCTGCATTTACGGCATGTTCACACCATGTCCGGATCATGTCCAGACCAGGACAGCATCCCAATGTATCCCTATAGTATTTCTGGGCTCTGTTCACACCAGCGCAGTCCATTGGACCACACCTGAACCCCCATTTTAAGCTAAAAGAAAAACTGTTCCAAAACGCGGCAAAATTACAGTAAAATCGGGTAAAAATGCGGCAAAGCGCAATACACAGCGGTCCAGATCTGGCCTGGAAAATGGTGTGAACCTGGCCTTAGAAGTTAAAATCGATTCCTAGGTGCAACTGACTTCTATTTTTTCTAAACACAGCTGAAATCACTGCAGATAAAATCCTCTAAACGCAGTGTGAATCGATCGATTTGGAAACCATTAGATGCATATATAAGCGTTTAGAAAATCTCTTTAAATGGATCTAATTGCACATAGTGTGAATGTAGCCTTAGCCAAACATTTCCCTTGCACAGGGCCTTAGTGCAATGCACAGGTTAAGGACTTGTTTTCACCATGTCCGGATAATGTCCAAACCAGAACAGTTTGTTCCCGGACCAAAAAAGCATCCCAATGTATCCCTATGGTATTTCTGGGCTCTGTTTACACCAGCGCAGTCCCTTCTGGTCCAGACAAAAAAAAATACTGCTTGTCTCATTTTCTCTGGTCTGGAATGCACTGAAACGCATACAAACGCACTGGAAGCCCATTTTAAGCTAAAAAAACGTGGCACAATCGCAGTAAAATTGCGGCAAAATTCACTGCACTGCGTTTGCAGATCTGCTCCAGATCTGGTCCGAACATGGTGTGGACATAGCCTAAATGCTTGTTGAAGCAGACCTTCACTCTGAAAAAACACTTTGCATCCTTGCGACCCTCCACAGTCTAAAAAGCGCACTTTTTCCTTATTTTGTTTAACACCAGCCTGCCACCAACCTTGCCTAGGCGAGAATGACGTGTCCTTTGCTCCAGTTGCCTCCTGGGATTTTTTCATCAGATATCCCAGGAGGCACTGGCTTCCACACTGCAGGAGGTCCAGGGCTGGCTTGGCAGCACGTCAAGAACCTAGACGAGACAGTCGGCTATGACGATATAAGAACAGAATTGGTGGTGCGTCCAGGCGTGCCACAGGGGGTTGGAGGGTCACACCAGGAGAACGCTGGATGTGCTGGGTACCTTTTGGAATAACCCTAACCACAAAGGTAAGAGGGGATCTTAAAAAAAAAAAGACATTGAAGTGAAGGTACTCTCTAAACCAGAACACCAGGCAGAATATTCCTTAACCCTTGCAGTATGTATACCCCCACACTGCAAGGGTTAAGTGCTCGTTTTTGTCTAGGTGCTAAAAAAAAATAATTAAACTCACCTGATCCTCTGAGTCAGCCAGCTCTTAAACCAGTCCCTGGAGCCTCTCTCCTTGTTCACTGCAGCGGTCTAAGGTCCTGTAATTCATCACGTTCTATACGCAGTGCATAAACGTGAGGAGGCCGGGGAACATTCCAATGTACACGGAAGGGGAGACAGGCTTCAGTGACTAAAGAAGCAGGCAGCCGGCTTGGAGGATTGGGTGAGTATAACTTTTCTTTTTTAGCATCTAGCTTAGCTTATGGGACTGTTTTTGTTCTCCATTCACAGATCTTGTCAAATAATCTGTGAATGGATGACAAGGATGTGTAGGCAGAACTATGCACAGCTGCACCATTTTCAAAACATCAGGAGAAGAACTCCGCTACTCAAGCAAGTGGGGGGGGGGGGGGGGGTCAATGTCAACATGTTTCATGTTACACCCCGAATATGGGAATAACATGAAGCATAGCATAAAAAGTAAACCATGGGCCCAGGGCCTGCTGATTTCTTGGCAGTAGTAAGGCCAACTGAGGCCTTGCCACATCCCACCCTGCTATAGAATAATGCTTAGTATAATATATCACACACATGCGTGTATTTCACAAGAACCCTATAGGCTGTGAAAGCAGAGACGCCATATCTTCCGTAACTTTACAGCCCTTTACAGTGGAGAACAATGTGAATGGAAACCCAAGCCAGCGTGTTTTGTTTGTTGCTGTTCAGTTCCATGAAAAAGATGTAAATCTGCTTCTATCCCTTTTTTTTTTTCCTCAATGCTTTTGCAATAATGCCCAAGCCAATCTTACTATTAAGAGGGATAATTGTAATATCATGTGACTTTGACATTCCTTTCTGCTTTTGTTTTGACAGAGGATTTCAGATGTTGTAATCTCTAAACTCTGTTCTGTTTGTTCCAGTGTATGGCAAAGAGCAGGGGAAAATTATTTAGTACATTCGGTGTACAAGTCACACTGCTGACACCCACCATGCCACACTTTACTGCAGGTTTATAAGGGACTTTAATGAGACTGCAGGGGACATCAGGCGCTTATTGAATAATTGGAAGAGCTCCAAAATTGACATTAGAGATTAGAAGGATGTTAGGGTGAGCTGAGCTGCTGAGAGAATGACATGAATGTATCTTGAGGATGAGTCGCTCCACCGAGCCTGTAGCTACAGAGGTCAGTAAGAGCTTGTTTTATAGCTGACCTACTGATTGTTAAGGATATGTAAATACTTGAATATCCATAACTTAGTCACAGGTTGACATTAGCAGAAGTAAAATATAAAACGCGTCTGCTGCACCTCATAACAAATACATTGGAACAAATACAGTCATTTGTTTGTGGAACAGCCAGATATATGATCCATCACCAGCCAAGCACTGCAGAAGTTGTCAGTAAGTGGCATAGCAACATCTCTATTCATTCAGAAAGCTGTTTGTGTGAAAGGTGTCTATTTAGTAAAATTATTTGAACATTTATTTTTTTATTATTCTTATTAGTTTTTGAATAACAACATGAATTAAATCAGACAGCTATAAAAACACACTATTGACTGCAGGTATGTATTCTGCAATCATTAAAGTAGTAAGGAAATCTCAAAAGTTTTTTCCATAATGAATCCAGATCAAACAAATATTTACATTGCCCAGCAAAGTATTTCTTGACATTTTTGCTCAAACATTTATAGTCCTCATGTTTCTGAACATGTTTCTGTTAAACATTAAGAAGCGCCATCCATTCTAAGTGATTTTCTCAGATTATTTAGACTTTTATATCACTTTAAATGTATTTTGAATGCAACTAGTGTAAGTACACGACTATGACTTGGCATCAGCCTCTTGTAATCCCCTATACAGTAGCACTAAGAATAGGAGCAGGCAGGGCAGCACTAGAAGCCAGTCAGGTGTGCTTCATGCTCATCTGCTGACTGGAGGAGAGAGATGATCAGGCTGCCAATGCTTTTTCATTGTTCCTTACATAATCTAGGAGCCTAGATGGTGACCAGACTGTATTGCTTAGCTGCTACAGAGAGAATGCTGGTCACCACACAACTGTACTGTCTGGCATGGCTCTGTACATCTCATACCTGGATGAACAGGAAAAAAAAAGTCCTTTGGCAAGCTAGACAGCTCCTGTTTATGTATTTCAACTGTGTTTACCCGGAGTTTCCCTTTAAAGGATAATTCCACTTTTTCGGGGTACATTTGGAAAAATAAAATTACCCCCTCCAAATTGGAGGGGAGGTGAGTGAAATTTATAATACAGAACGCAGGACTGCGCAACACGGCAGTACGGGGTACGGATAGCACACTGACACTGGCGGAGGGGAAGGAGTGTTCCCCCAAAAGTAATTATAGCAAGGAAAGGGGGGGGGG
>NW_017307405.1:552504-553888 GCF_000935625.1 Nanorana parkeri | reverse complement strand
GAAAGGGGGGGGGGGGAGGGGGCCCGGATTAAAGGGCCTAATTCCATTTTCTCAAATTCACCTGGGAAAGTGGAATTACCCTTTTATGTAGCTTGCTACTCTCATGGGCAGGGCCCTTGAGTTAACCATGTTGTTTGGAATTGTATTGTAACTGTAATGTCTTCCTTATATTGTAAAGCGCTGTGCAAACTGTTGGTGCTATATAAATCCTGTATAATCATAATACAGAGAAAGATTCACTGTCTTGTTGCTATAAACACTTGTATTGCTGTCAAGAAGTGGCATAGGATTAACACAGCGTAACAGTTGCATCATCATGCTGGGCTGTCAGCAGAGGAAGCGGTAGAAAATCACTTCATCTGCTCAGCTGTCCAGTCGCGTATAGGCAGCTGTCATACGTGCTTCACTTTCAGTTTCAACACTATTAGAAACAATGATACGAGATACTTCCAGCATTGATGTTTTTTATTTTAAAGAATAGTTTCCAGGCTTTTTCATTGATGCAAAGAATAATAATATTAACTATACAATTTGTTACATCAAGGGATTGTCAGCATCAGTTTTAGATCTTTTGTGTCTTTATGTTATTATTAAACCCTCATTGCAGAAAAGTATATAACGCGGCAAATCTCAACACTTGCCATGTTTGCGGTCTGCTTTAATTATTTTTTATAGCCCGTGGTTGCTTTGCATTAGCTCTCGCCAAACGCTCTCCTCCCTGGTTCCTGTTTTTGGATGGCTCTGTCCCCTTACTCTGTCCCACGGAGCCACGTCTGTATGAGCACTCCTGGCTGGCATTGCAGATGAGTCTCCTTACGTCCACAGAGAAAGATAATGAAGAAATAATGTCACCAGCACACCATAGTGTTTACTTTCGGGGAAACAGTAGTAGTAAAGCAATAGTCCATTTAATGACACATTGCCATTCAATGCAAGCGCTTTCGGGGCCTCAGGGGGTCCCCTTCATCAGGCTCAGAATGACGGTCATCAGGCTCAGAATGACCGTTATTCTGAGCCTGATAATGGGGACCCCATGAATCCCCAAAAGCGCTTGCATTGAATGGCGATGTGTCATTAAATGGACTATTGCTTTACTACTACTACGGTGTGCTGGTGACATTATTTCTACATTTGCATTTTCACGGTGCCGTCCGTGGTCACTGCAAGCACCCACCCGTTGACCTCTTGGTATATTCTGGTAAGGAGTGCAGCAAGACCTCTGGTTCTGCACAGAGAAAGATAGCCCCAGCAGCAAGCCACTCCCCTGCTACCCCTTCAACAATTTGAAAATTATTCTGTGCATACCGGATTAGTTAATAGATCTAAAATCTAGCTGAAGTAAAAGATCAAGCCCAGCCAAGCTATATTATATATAATATATATA
>NW_017307405.1:444288-552376 GCF_000935625.1 Nanorana parkeri | reverse complement strand
GTGTGTATATATATATATATATATATATGTGTATATATATATATACAGTATACCACAGACCAAACCATTGACTAGAAGTGGCCGCTCCGGGTGACACCACGGCTGGGGACACCCCCTGATTGTGATGGGAATACTTACTAGAGATGTTTTGATATTGCAATCAAAGTTTACTTGAAAAAATTCCTTTTATGTAGTGAGTGCACCTTTCCATCTGCCCATCACGTTCAACAACTTCCTGGATTTACATTGTGCTTTGCGTCTCTTTCCCCGCTGCTTGATGTGATGCAATCTTGATTTTTCAAGACTACATAGCCCATCATGCTTTGCTTCCAGCAAGCAATGATAAGGTTCAGATGTTAAGTTGTAGTTCAGAAGGCAGACTCTATGAGAATTGTGACATAAGGGAGTGCATATTCACAGGACTGAGTGAAAATGTGTCAGTGCATTGAGGAAGTCCATCCTATGGGCTTCTTCAATAAGTAAGTTTACAGACTTCTAGTGGTTATTAGGAGTGTGACAGAACTTGTAGAAATTCAATATAGAAATACAGATTTATTTTTAGTTTTTTGATCATAGATACCCTGTAACCAATGAGTTACCAGTTTTAACAGATCATGGTAGAGTGACAGAGGATAACGGAAGAGATCACGTAAAGACAAAGCAATGTCAGCTTTAACCTGTACGGCATACTGTTTGTACAGTTGATAAAGGGAAGTAGGGGTCATGGTTATCCCGATGACCTTATGAGCTGTGAGCAGTTGCACAATTCAGCGTAGGTCAAAGGACTTGCAAAACATACTATGGTTACTGCAGAAATTAAAGGGGTTTTCCACTCCAGTTAAAAGTGTTGCAGGGATCCCAACCTGAAATAAGTCATTTCAGCGAGGTGCCCTTCTCATGTCAGGGAGGTGCCCCCTGTCGGGGATGCAACAAAAAGAAAGAGAACACCCCCCTGAAATGATGGCAAATAGCAAAGAAACAAATGCTTCCCTTGCTATCTGCTGTTTTTTTTTTTGTATTCTGACAGCTGCTGCCGTCAGAGTAAAAAAACAAAACAAAAAGGCATAGGAATGAATACCTAGATTGCTATTGGCTATTTCAATTTGCAATAGCAAGCTGGTTTTTGCACCCGCCCTCTGTTCCTGTCAGTCAGCAGAGGAGAACCTGATGGAGAACTTCAGGTCCACCTCTGCTGATTGAGAGCAGCAGTGGGCGGGTGCAATAGCTAGTCTCCTATTGGTTATTGTAAATTGAAATAGCAATCCTAGTTATTCGTTCCTATGCCGTTTTTTTTTTTCTGACGGACGGCGGCCCCGATGTCAAGGAAAAAAAAACAGCAGAGAAAGCTTTACTCTGCTAGATAAAGCAGGGTAAACCTTTCCAGGAGAAAATGCTTCTCTCCCGGGTGTCCGGGAGCCGCTATCTTATTGCAGGAGACTCCCGGAACATCCGGTAGAGTTGAGATGTCTGCTATTGGAACTTACAAATTCTTATTCCACCATAGACATGTGCACTGCCAAAAAATTTGTTTAGTTTCGTTTCGTTTTAAATTCGGATTTGTGTTATTTCGTTTTTCGGGTGTGAAAAGTCAATTCGCATTCGGAATTCGGATTCGGACGAAATTCGGTAGCGGTAGGTCGAAAGTTCGTTTCGTCCGAAAGCACGGGCCGTTGGGCGGGCTTGCGATCATCGCAAGTACGACCTGCCTGTCCAAGATAGGCAGAGCGTACGTTTTTTTAATTACCTTACAACCATCGCAAGACAAAAGTCTTGCGATGGTTGTTATGCTGGGCACACACCTTACAACCATCGCAAGACTTTTGTCTTGCGATGGTTGTAAGGTAATTTAAAAAATGTACAATCTGCCTATCTTGGACAGGCAGATCGTACTTGCGATGATCGCAAGCCGCGCTTACCGCAATTCCGAACGGGCAATGTGCGCTTGCGCACACCGGCCCATCCGGCTTTTATCTTACGAACATGCTACACACCCGCCGAACATCGTACGATGTTCGGCGGGTTTTCGAAAATGTCCGTAAGTTTAAAGTCGTGCGACCTTACAGTAGTAGAGGTCGCACGGCTTCCACACACCTTACGATAATCGTACGATCGCGGGATTTCCCGCGATTATCGTACGATTATCGTAAGGTGTGTGGGCACCCTAAGGTGTGAGCCCAGCTTTACAATTATCTGCAGATTTTCTGTGGTCAGATGGAAAAAGTGCAAGAGATTGGCCCAAGTGGAGATTACTCCATCCACACAGTTAAGGTCCCCACACACCTTACGATAATCGTACGATAATCGCGTGAAATCCCGCGATCGTACGATTATCGTAAGGTGTGTGGAAGCCGTGCCACCTCTACTACTGTAAGGTCGCACGACTTTAAACTTATGGACATGTTCGAAAGCCCGCCGAGCATCGTACGATGTTCGGCAGGTTTGTGGCATGTTTGTACGATAACAGCCGTATGGGCCGGTGTGCACAAGCGCACACTGCCCGTTCGGCATTGCGGTCATCGGAAGCCCGCCCCTCAGGGGGCGTGGCTTACGATCATCGCAAGTACGATCTGCCTATGCAAGATAGGCAGATCGTACGTTTTTTTAAGTACCTTACAACCATCGCAAGACAAAAGTCTTGCGATGGTTGTAAGGTGTGTGCCCAGCCTTAAGTGTAGATGGAGGAATCTGTTGCACCTTTTCCATCTGACCGCAGATAATTGTAGGGTGTGTTCACACCATGTGAATTCACCTGCGTTGATCAGCAATTGGTTTTGATGCGCCCTGCTCACACCATAACGCTGTGTTGAGGTGCATTGCAATGTGTTGTGTAAAAATGTACTATGTCTGCATCTTTACACAGCACAAAGTATGTCACTGCATGATAAGGTGCTGCCGTGCATAGAGTTGAATGAAGTGTCATTTTGTACTTTTGCATCATTCAAGTACCTTAAAGGAGAACTATGAGGTGAGTGAAAGTAACTCATCCTCATAGTTCAAGCAGACACGTGACAATGAAACTGTCACACGTCAGCTCAATAGATCGTGAAGTGAGCGAACACATACCGTCGCTCGCTCACTTCTCGATCATCTCCCTGCAGAGAGCAGTGACTGGGAGTCACGGCTCCCCGCAGGGATTCCCCCCCCCCCTCCCCGATCCTCCAGTGCTGACTGGAGGAACGGATGGGGGAGGGAGTAGGTACAGCTGCCTCTGCCTCTAGATAGGCAGAGCCAGCTGTCGCTCAAGCAGCTGGATGGATCTCGACAGTAATGTCGGGATCCGTCCCGGCTGCGGCGGTCTCAGTATACCGTGAGGTATAGCTCGCTATATACTGAGCTTTGGGTCACGGGAGGACGCTATGATATGTCCTCCGGTAACCCTTAAGAGAACTATGGGGACACTTACCCCATAGTTCTCTTTTGAGCTTGTCTACAGCATGTACTCTAAATGCTGCCAATAGATTTAGAACAAGATGTATACCTTGGGGATATAAATGAATACATTGAAGTGACACTAAACTCAGGATTTAAAACTTAAAAATACATTGAAGTACCTAACTATTAACAAAATGTAACTTATTTGTGTATCACTCGGCTGTAGATCTTCAAATCATCTCTGAATTGGTGCTGACACTGTCCTTCCTTCTGGAGGGTGATACTTTTGTTCCCCATGGTTCCTGTGTGTGTTGTAAAGTAGTCACCGCTCCAAGCTCACTCCTGTGATGGACTACAATCTCATGTTTAGTTTACTAATTCGTATTGAGATTGTAGTCCATCCCGGGAGTGAGCTACTTTATAACACACACAGGGACCATGGTAATGTTGATGTAATGTTAATAGTTATGGTACTTGAATGTATTAAGATTTTACTCCTGAGTTTAGTGTCACTTTAAAGAAAAAGACAAAGTAGATAATGCGATGCATTATAACAATACATACACAATGCACACCAGCGCACATACGTTAAATGAACCATAGCGCAGGTAGGCTGGTGTAAACATGCCCTAAGTGCCAGACCAAGCACCTTAGGGTATGCTTAACTGCCTCCCGGCCGGCCGTGTGAGTACATCCAAGTACTAGAATGGGGAAGTGGTGTATATTACATCACTTCTGCATTCTCGTGTCACTCTCCAGCTTCAGATGCTGGAGAGAAGCTGATGAAGCAGATCTGTGCTTCATCAGCTTCTTCAGGTGGTCCTAGGTGACATTAGGGGTCTTGAAGACCCCTGATGTCTCCATAAAGAGAACCTGTCACTTATTTTGTTATCACATAAGGGGTTTCTTAGCCCCGTATCTGATAGCAATAAAGTTACCGTATTTTTCCATCTATAAGACGCCCCCATGTATAAGACGCCCCCAACTTTTCTTACCCAAAATTCAGAAATCAATATTTTAAATGATATTATGCATCACACTTACCTCTGAGCCAATCATTTTATTCAGCCTCTGTTGCATCACTGGTTTCTGGCAAGGAATCCAAGTCTTAAGCCTCTGCTCCAAGTTTGGCCATTTTGCTGGTTTTCCTCTCAATACCTTCTTCTTTTTGGGCATCTTAAAGAGTTGCTCTTCCTGTTCTCTCCACTGTCTGATCATGCACTCAGTGGGAGGAGGTCCAAATTGTCTCTCTGCAGCTCTATTTCCATGCTCTTTTGCATAAGTGATTACATCCAGTTTAAATTTTGCAGAGTAAGCCAGCCGCTTTACAGGTTGTTTTTCATTTTCTGACATATTTATGGGCACAGAATGCTCCGACATTACCGGTCTGGGCACTGTCTACACGATCTCCCCAGCAACAGCTGACGTCAGGTACAAAAGATTTATGATTGGAGAACTGTTATCTTGTCTCTGCAATCCGAAGTTTCACTTGTGAAGCTAGTTTGCAGTGGTATCAGCACTTTCAGCAGTTTCGAAACCGCGGCCCCTGTGTATAAGACGCACCTCCTATTTTTAGGTTAAAATTTTTATGAAAAAGTAGCGTCTTATACACGGAAAAACACGGTAAGTGAAAAAAAAAAAAGATAGGAAAAAAAACAAAAGTTAAAGTTAGCCATAAAAAAGAATTAAAAAAACAAAAACATTTTTTAAAGTCCCCACCCATACATACACGCATGCAAACATGCGTCTAGGGCTGCAACAACTAATCGACATAATCGATTATAATCGATTTATTGAAAAAGTTGTCAACTTTTTCAATCATCGATTTAATCGGCTTCCGATTTAGTTGGCCTGGCTCATGGCTCCACACACGCTGCACGCCAGACCTCCTCCCCACCTCACGCTCGCCACTGCCAGACCCGCCTGCCGGCATCCACGCTCCACACGCCACACCTGCTGCCCGCCTCACGCTCACCACCCACCCACATCCACGATCGGCACAGGGACAGTGGGAGAAGAAGTAAGGAGGAGCAGGTGTGGGGGGATGACAGCCGCCGATAGACAGGCCCGATCTCAGAAGCAAGTTGCTGGAAGACTGCTCAGGTAAGCCTGCACTTTCCCCCCACATGGTGCTCTATAATGTTTTGCTGGGATTTGTATTCCTCTATAGCTGATGGTACATTGTGCTGTATATTATACAGAGCAATGTACCATCAGCTATAGAGGAATACAAATCCCAGCAATACATTATACACTGTATGTATAATGTATTGCTGGGATTTGTTGTATTTCTATATAGCTGGTGGTATTCTGCATTGCGCTGTATAAAGGACTACAAATCCCAGCAATAATACATTATACAGCGCAATGCGGAATACCACCAGCTATAGAGGACTACAACAAATCCCAGCAATAGTACATTATACAGTGGTGCAATGCCGAATACCACTAGCTATAGAGGACTACAAAACCCAGCAATAGTACATTATACAGCGCAATGCAGAATGCCGCCAGCTATTATGTACTATTGCTGGGATTTGTTGTATTCCTCTATAGCTGGCGGTATTCTGCATTGTGCTGTATAATGTGCTTTTGCTGGGTTTTGTAGTCCTCTATAGCCGGTGCCATTCTGCATTCATTGCTGTATAATTTTACACTTTCCATTTCACTATATTGCACACCACACTATCTTTTTTTTCTTTTTTACTTCCACCGCTCCAAGCTTGCTCCTGTGATGGATTACAATCTCAATACAAACTAGTAGTCCATCACTGGAGCCATTTTTAAAAATGTATTTTATTTTTTAACCGATTAATCGAACGTAATAATCGGCTAACACACAGATTTTGAAAATAATCGTTAGCTGCAGCTCTAAATGCGTCAGGTGCGCATACCTGCGAAAACGACTATTGCGCCCATTACGCCACACATGTAACATATCGCCGCGAACGTCGCAGTGAGAGCAATAATTTTAGGGCCATCAGACACTAAACCGATGAGCGGTAAAAGCTTTTAAAGCGTAGCCTATGGTCAATTTTGGGTACTTTTGTTTTTTTGCGATTTCGCGGGCGCGCGCAATTTTTAAGCTTGACATGTTTGGTGTCTATTTGCCCGACGTGACCTCATCTTTTATATTTTACCAACATAATTGGGTAATAATAATTGTTTCCTAACATAATGTAAAACTTTTTTTTCCAAACTTTTCAGTAATTTTACCTAAATATAGCGAAAAAATAAAACTCGCAGTGGTGATTAAATACCACCAAAAGAAAGCTCTATCTGCCCCCAAAAAATGGTATATGATTCATTTCAGTACAGCGTTGCATGACGGAATAAATGTCAGTCAAAGTACCGCAGCGCTGAATACTGAAAAATGGCCTGGCCTGGAAGGGGGTCTAAACACCTGGTCTTCAAGTGGTTAAACAGCCCAAATCTTGTTCATGCATCATATTAGGCAAATTAGACATTTGCAAATCAAGCTGTCTATTAGACATGTGCATTCGGATTCGGACAGAACACACAGCAGCCATATCGGATACATCAAGATAGCAGTGCCCATACATGCGGTTGGCGTCATGTGATGTCATGCGCTCTGCCTCCAAGATGGTGGCATGCATGTGCAGAACACACCGGTGGCCGCTACGGCTGCCGTGCGTTCTGCTGTTAAGGGCTTGTTTCCACCAGTCCATGCGCTGATCGTACTGTCCCGTGCCCGGAACATAAGGGATCACATACACAAAGTCTCCTTGCGTTCTGGGGTGGGAGGGGGCGTAGCAGTTCCATTAATGTCAATAGCACTGCAGACACGCCCCCCAGCCGCAGTGCGATTGGCCGCACAGGACCACGTGGTAAAACAATGGCCTGCTTTCCACTGCGGTACGATCGTTTTAACGCACGGGCTGGTGGAAATGAGCCATACATGTGTGGTTTTGGATTCTGAGGTTCGATGCCTCTGGATCTGAAGCAGCAGAGTTATTAGTTTCATCAAACAAAACTAATGACAATTGTTTTTATTTTTCATTCCTTTCGTCCCGAGCAAATTTTGATGCTGTGCACCTGTCTACTGTCTATGGCCACCGTTACATACTTTAGATCTTGCATGTTTCCTGACTGAGTCAATATCTGCTTTCCTTAAAACTGTTGGATTTGGTTGCAAAACAAATGAACATTTTGTGTATTTTTATTCTTAGATCTGTGTGTTATACATGTGTATATGTCTTCAGTATGTATCTCTAAAGCTGTCATCTCTCCTGCTGTACAGTATGTCACTTCTTCCTCGATGACTGAAGTTGTGGTTACTTAACCTTGTTGAAATGTTAACCTACTCTCTGAGATCGAATTGTGAGTCTTGTTATACAAGCTGTTGACATGGTGAGTGCATGTGCAAACAAATGGTTTGGAAATGTGAGTGGCATCATTTATATTTCACAACACGCAATTGGCTTGCTCTTTGGACCATCTTTAAAACATTAACCAATTCAAACATCCTATGGGACATAGCTATAGAGCGTCCTTTCTGATTAAAGGTGCCTTGGATGTGTTATGTGTTTTCAGTATCATCAGATTTTATTGTTGTGTTTTTTTCTACTCAGTTAAATCACCTGGTGACCGGACTTCTACAACTGTGAGCAGGTTATATCTAAAATTGTTTTGTTGCTCCAGTAGACATAGCCGCCATCTAGATAGACAATTAGGTGTTTTGCTCGGTGTATAGCACTAGTGCCCCTAGATGGCGCTGAAGAGTATAGGAATTCACGTAAGAGCGCTAATGTCGTGCAAACGCTATAGCCATATCCAATTATAAATTGACCCCTCAGTGTGTATGTACAGCCAAAAGGTTTGTTTTTGCTTTTCGAAACAAACAGAGAGTTGTAAGGGTTTCTGGAGGGGTGTAAATGACCGTCCAAGAGAGATATATAAAGAAAATATACAATTTATTACTATTAAATACTTAATTGGTTACATACATGATTCAATTGAACGTATTAAAAATCAAATCCCTGCAGAGGATACATCAATACATTGATTGTTTAACAACTCTAAAGATCATTTGATCCAAACTTCCAGATGTAATTTCATAATTTGTTCAAAGCATAGCTTAACTTAATAGGCCCCAACGCGTTTCGCCATAGGCTTCATCAGAGGACCATTCGGGATGGATCTATTAATAAGAAAAATGTTCTTCATTTATAGGTACATCGTATCTGACATTCATTGATGCATACATTACATTTATTTGTACTGTATACTCATATTCCTACATGAGACCCCAGATGGGTCAGTTACATACTAGATAGTTATTCTGAGAGCTCTTACTTACCATGCCGGGTTGTTTTTGCTTTTGATAGAGTATTAAGGGTTAAAACCCTTGCCAGTTTATTGTTTGTGTACCATTAGGGACATTTCTCCTCACTTCCTGTCCCAAAGACACAACAGGAACTTAGAAGAAGAGGTGATAAGTGAGGGGAATTGCCCTCTTAGACAGATGTCTCTGGAACAGGTGTCTCCATTGGAAGATTTCCCTTTTTTTCTTTTGTTCTGGGGACAACTCTATGTGGCTGCGGTGCCATTGACTTCAATGCACCACCACGCCCCTGAACGCAGGGAGCCGGCCGGCTTGCGTTCCAGCGGCCGAACGCTCTGGAACGCAGCCTGTGTGTGAACCGGCCTTATAGCTAAACTGGCTTGATAATGACTAAGGGCCCATTCACACCACACCCAAATCCATCTCCAGATTGTTTCCAGACCCAAAATGCATCCTAATGTATCCCTGTGCTATTTCTGGCCTTTGTTCACACCAGCGCAGTCCGTTCCAGACCAGACCAGAAAAATACTGTATGTCTCATTTTGCCTGGTCTGGAATGCACAGCAACGCATCAAAAATGCATGGAACGCACTGGAACTTACCTGGGAGCCCATTTTAAGCTAAAAAAAAAACAGCTCCAAAATCACAATGCACTGCATTCCAGATCTGCTCCAGGAAATGGTATGAACCCAGCCTCAGGCCAGAATGTCCCCCAGTTCCCTGCGCAGACATCTCAACTCTCCCGGAAGTTCTAGGAGTCTTCCGTTATAAGATAGCAGCTCCCGGACACCTGGGAGAGAAACATTTTATCCTGTGCAGGTTTACTCTGCTCTTTCTAGCAGAGTAAACCTTTCCCTGCTGTCTGTCTTTTTTTTTCTTTATTCTGAGATCAGGGCCGTCGACCGCCATCAGATTTAAAAAAAAAAAGACCGCATGGAAATGAATAGCTCGATTGCTATTGGCTATTTTAATTTGCCATAGCCAATAGCAGGCTGGCTATTGCACCCGCCCATTGCTGCTGTCAATCAGCAGAGGTGGACCTGAAGTTCTCCATCAGGTCCTCCTCTGCTGATTGATAGCAAGAGCTGTCAGAATACTAAAAAAAGAAAAAACAGCACATAGCAAGGGCAGCATTAGCTTCTCTGCGATCTGCCATCATTCTAGGGAGGTGGGGGGGAGAGGGCACCTCCCTGAAATGAATTATTTCAGGTTGGGATGCCTGCCAATGCTACTGGCCAGTAGTGATACTTTAGGCTAGCCAGCGTTGGGGCCCAGACTTCTGTTTATAAGCATGTGTAAAGTGTAGTAATTACAGGTGGCCATCAGCCTCTCGCCTCTCCTGTAGGACGCAGACTTTAGTGATGGCTTCCTTGCTGGCCAGAGAGAAGGGCATTTCCCCTCAAGCCGGCTACTCCTTGGATGCTCTGGTGAAATTCTGATGCTGCAGCCGCTGGTCTCTCTGGCAGCAAAAGTCGATCAGGCACATCGGTGTCCAGGCGGTCACAGGAGGTCTTTAAACATGTGCAGCAGCCAGGAGTCTGAGAGCAGATCTCCCTGCACCTACAGAAAAAGGGCTGAGCTCACAGTTCTCCCCTCAGACACTCAAGCCACCTGGAAACTATAGTTCAGTGGAACAGAGCTTCTCCCTGTAGTGGGACTGCAACTCCCACAAGTCCTTTCAGCTCCCAGCAGCAGCTGAACTAAGTTTGTGTTACAGCCAATCAAAGTCTCAAGCAACTAAACAGGGCTACACCTGTATTAAAATGGACCTTTTAAGCTGGGCACACACCTTACAACCATCGCAAGACATTTGTCTTGCGATGGTTGTAAGGTAATTAAAAAAACGTACGATCTACCTATCTTGGACAGGCAGCTCGTACTTGCGATGATCGCAAGCCTGCCCCGCTGAGGGGTGGGCTTCCGATGACCGCAATGCTAAACGGGCAGCGTGCGCTTGCGCACACTGGCCCGTGCGGCTTTTATCTTGCGAACATGCCGACAATCGTGCGATTCTCGGCGGGTTTTTGAACATGTCCATAAGATAAAAGTCGTGCGACCTTACAGTAGGAGAGGTTGCACACCTTACACACACCTTGCGATAATCGTACAATCGAGGGATTTCCTGCGATTATCGTACGATTATCGCAAGGTGTGTGGGCACCTTTACGCCCTTTGGCTAAAAATCACATCAGCATGCAGCTCTGATTGGTTGTCATGCACAGCTGCTCCAGATTCTGTCTGATCCAGTTCTGAAAAATCCCCAATACTGTCTACAATAAGTCTTTTCTGCTAAAGGGGGAATAGTGAGGGTGCACTTACTTTTTACACAGTATACCATTGCATCTATTGATATTTCTGTTGAATAAATGATTGAAAAGGCAAATTTTATTTTATTTTAATTATATTGCCTTTACCTGTAAGCACTGTTTGAATAAAGATCTAATGTTCTGCCTGTTCAAATACATTGATAAAGTCAACTGATTCCACGTGGTATGCTTGCATGCGTGTAGAAAACTGTGGGATTTCTGCTTGAATTGCTTTCTCATGTGGTAAAATACTTGAGTTTTGCAGCATGAAAACAAACAAGTGTGAATTGGCCCTCAGTGCAAAAAAAATGAAACTGCTTAATCTTGTTTGGTAGATTTTAATGTCAATCACGTATTGGATTTTTAGGTTTACCTGTCATGTATAAACTGCAATTACTGATAAAGTGTATGCAGTACCTGGCTTGCGTTCAAAGCAGTTCCTTTGTGTTCTGGGTGGGCCCTGTATCCTGGGCCCAGCCATTCATCTGTCAAACTCCAGAACCTCCACTAGATACAAAGATTCTGCAGTTGACAGTCCAATGACAGAGGACAGGGATCATCATCACAAGGGAGCAATCTCATATTATGTAATGTATGATTGCCTTGAACAAGAGGCATCATTCCCAATATCGGCTTTGCTAGATGGTGGCAAATATTTTTGCAATTCCAGAAACATTTCATACTATAAGGATAAATAATTTTGCACTGTCATCGCAGATAAGTGACGCCTGTTTCCTGGGATCTATGTCTCTTTATTATAACTTATAATTACTTGCAATGCATATTACCTCGATCTCTGTTTTTTTATTACAGTTATTGAAAAACTACCACAGGTGGAGGAAGGAATGTCCAGAGATTACTGCAGACCTGAAGCCATCTCCTCTCCTTAACTTGTACAACACTGGCTACCATGCAGTCCTAAGCTCAAGAGATGCATATGGCAGCAAAGTTCTCATTTACAGGATTGGTACATAACCTGCTTCCTCTTTTCTGCTCCTTAAGCCCCCTTATGTTAATAATATGTACTGTATATTCAATATTAGACATGTGCATTCGGATTCGAACAAACCTGCAAATCAACGAAATTCAGTTAATTCGGCGGTTTGTCCAAATCCAAAATAACACATTTATTATATGCCCGAATATACTAAAACTATATTTGGGCATACATAAATTCATTTGCAGAACATGCGGCGGCGGCTAGCGCATTGTGCACAGGCGCGCCGCCATCATTGAGTGTATCTTGGTATACACCAAGATGGCGACACCGCCATCATGGTGTATACCAATATACACTCAAAGATGGCGGCGCACAAGCGCAGAACGAGCCGCCGGCCGAGATGGCCACTCGTTCTGCATTCTCAGTGTGCGGTTTCGGAGGCTCGTTGCCTCCAAATCCGAAACAGCAGACAAATTTGTTTTCTTTGATGAAACGAATGGAAATGTTTTCCATTTCCATTCTTTTAGTCAGAAACCGATTTTGATGCCGTGCACATGTCTATTCAATATGATGTGTTAGGTCTAAGCTACAGTGGCTATCGATCGCTAGAAGTAGCGATCAATCACTAATTGTGTAAGCTTCCTTTTATCTTAATGGGGTTTGTACTTGACCTGTAGACTTCTCTCTTCTTTCCCAGGTAAACAGTAAGAATGCCAATTCATGCAGAATTTCATGTTTTGTGTGATAACTCATCTTAGGGCTCATGCATTCAGGCATCTGTAGATGCGGAGAAATACAGCTTAATTTACATTATATGGGTGCAGACACCTGTTTGCATGAACCCTAAAAATGTATGTCCAGCCAAATTCTTTTTTTTCCGTAGTTTTGGATAGAGTTTGAAATGACTAGAAACTCTGTAATGTTTTACTATCTAGGGCTCTTGTTAAAAAGATTTACTTATGTTTTTGTGTCCTTATTGCATTTTTTCCTCACTTCCTGTCTGGTGAAACCATTGTCACTACGACAGGAAGTGAGGGTAAATCTCTCGAACAAAGTCCTGGCTAGAAGTAAAAAGCTAAAAGGAGTTCTAATGCTTCCCTACGCTATGAAAAACTAGAGACTGTTTTTGGCTTAAAGTGTATTTCCACTCTTGCAGTCAAATTTGAGAACATATACGATATGTTCGTTATGTGTTCCTATTCACACAACATACCCCAAAAATAATAATAATAAAAAAATCTTTACCTTTTAGATGTTTTGTAGTAGCAGGCAACATGGCTGATTCCAAGTTTTTTCTCAGCACCTTCACAGTGATCTGACTGAAATTTGAGAATTGTGTTTCTCTCATTAACTTCGTTAACATTTGAATGCAGAAGCCGGGGTTGTAATCTTTTAACTCCTCAGCCGTCTCAGTCCCTCCTAACATTATAAAGAAGGAAAAACAAGTAGACATTTTAACCCTTAACAAGCCAAGAAACCCTAACCCAAGTAAAAACAATTTAAACTGCAAGAAGCATTTTTTTTTTAAGCTTATGCTACGTGAACGGGAACAAGTAACAAATATAAAATAGGTGTTATCTCAATTTGGCAGAAAACGTGGAAATACACTTTAACATGCACTTTAAATGTCCCCCTACCAACACACACACTTTTAGATAGTGTTTGGGTAGCTGGAGCTCCAACAACAAACAGATCATGGACCAATATTTGACTTCTCCTTTTTCTTAAAGGAGAACTATGGGGTTAAGGCTTTTGCCCATAGTTCTCCTTAGGGTAACGGGAGGACACAAACTAGTGTCCTCCCATCACCCTAGGCTCAGTATACCGCGAGCTGAAGCTCACGGTATACTGAGACGCCGCAGCTGAAGCAGATTCCGACAATTATGTCTGGATCCGCCCAGCTGCGTGACTGACAGCTGGCTCTGCCTATCTAGAGGCAGAGTCAGCTGTACCCGCCCCCTCCCCCGTCCGTTCCGCCAGTCAGCGCTGGCGAATCGGAGTGGGGAGGGGGGAATTTGCTTTAAAGATAACATTAAATTAGCCAGGATTGCATCATTTAATTAATAGATTAGTCTTGCTCTGACTTTGTTTATGGTTATCTTCCTGCACTGTGCACATCCTGTTGATTCTTCCTGTGGATGTGTGCATGTTCCAGCAGCAGCTAAGGCTGGCCATACACCTATCAATTATTTTCGTTCAAACCAGGGGCTGAACGAAAAAAATTTATGCGATTCTTCCATCAACACAAACAGCGCGTCGATCGAGGAATCGCCGCTGTTTACATTGTATTGGCACCTGTCAGAATACCCAATCAGAGGGCGCAGCTCATTGGCTGCCAGCTCTGATCGTACGAAGATTTTCCAGCCGGCTCCTTCGATCAGCCGATTGAGGAATGCCGGTTGAAAGGGAGCCGACAGCCCCACACACTGTGCGAATTTCGGCAGGTACATTAAAACCGTCCGAAATTCGTCCAGTGTATGGGCACCTTAAGTGTCAATTTGATTGCAGTGACTATGGTGGAACATGCCAGAGCACTGCGCATTGCTATGGCTGCTTGTAGTCCAACGTGGGAGCAGGCAAGGAAGGGAAGGGTGACAACACCACAACTGAATAGCAACACTTTTGGTTTTCTAGTTATAGATAGAGGCGGAAACTTTAGAACTTCTTTCACTTTTTTACTACTATCCGGGGCTCCGTTAGAGAGCTTTACTCTTACTTCTTATCCTGTTGACAACAGTTTTCCCAGACAGAAAGTGAGGAAAAATCTGCAACAGGGACATGGACAGAAATAACAATTGGGCATGGCGTTCTAGTCTTCCCTTACCCTAGTAAAGAAACCCATTTTATTTCTGTTCCGGTAGGAGACTTAGGCTGGCCATACAATGATATATTTTTTTTGTTCAAACCACAGACTGAATGGAAAAAAAAGACCTGATTTCTCCATCGACACTAACAGCGTGTCGATGGAGGAATCTCTCTGTTTACATACAGCGGATGCTGGCACCTGTCAGAATACCCAACCAGATCGAGCAGCTCATTGGCTGCTGACTCTGATCGAAGGGTTTCCAACCGCCTCCTTCGATCAGCTGATCGGGGGATGCCGATGGAAAGGGTGCTGACAGCCACACACACTGTGCAAATTTCGTCCGATTCCTCAAAAAACGGCCGAATTTTGAACGGAGTATGGGCACCTATACTTTACTTCCTGTCTAGATAATGTCAGCAGGGCAGGAAGTGAGGGTAAATCTATTTAATTGAGTCCCGATAGCAGTAAACACCTATTAGTAAAGTATCAGTTTTGGTGAGCGGACACATACGATTCTGCTAATCATTTACAGTGGATATTTTAAAGCACATCTGAGAAATATGAGGGCTGCCATTGGTGGCTCCTTATCAAAATGGGTGTTACAGATTGGGAACCAGCATTCAATAATGTAATGGCCACAGATAAAGGGTGGGATCTGGATTTTTTTTTCTACCTAAAGTAGTATAACTGCAAAATGAATTTATATTCTTGCCCATTTTTTTCCAGATAAGTGGGACACAAAGGAATTTACTGCATATGAAGTGTTTCGAGTAAGCTTGATCACCTCAGAGCTTTTAGCGAAGGATGCAGAGACACAACGGAATGGAATTAAGGCTATATTTGACCTGGAAGGATTCAGACTGGCCCATGCATTTCAAGTCACCCCAACTTTGGCCAGAAGAATTGCTGCAGTTATGACAGTAAGTTAACCTGTTTACAACTGTGATGTGTAGAAGGATTTCTGGCCACTATGTTCCTTGTGCTGGGAGGGCAATAAAGAGTAGTAGTTGTTATAAAAGATCCCCTACAAATGGCAGCAGCTTGTAGAAGCAGTCCATATACTGCCAATGTAGGGAAGCAGCCTGTATATACTGCCATTGTGCAGAGGCAGCCTGTATATACTGCCATTGTGTGGAGGCAGCCTTTATATACTGCCAGTGTGTGGAGGCAGCCTGTCTATACTGCCAGTGTGTGGAGGCAGCCTGTCTATACTGCCAGTGTGTGGAGGCAGCCTGTCTATACTGCCAGTGTGTGGAGGCAGCCTGTCTATACTGCCAGTGTGTGGAGGCAGCCTGTCTATACTGCCAGTGTGTGGAGGCAGCCTGTCTATACTGCCAGTGTGTGGAGGCAGCCTGTCTATACTGCCAGTGTGTGGAGGCAGCCTGTCTATACTGCCAGTGTGTGGAGGCAGCCTGTCTATACTGCCAGTGTGTGGAGGCAGCCTGTCTATACTGCCAGTGTGTGGAGGCAGCCTGTCTATACTGCCAGTGTGTGGAGGCAGCCTGTCTATACTGCCAGTGTGTGGAGGCAGCCTGTCTATACTGCCAGTGTGTGGAGGCAGCCTGTCTATACTGCCAGTGTGTGGAGGCAGCCTGTCTATACTGCCAGTGTGTGGAGGCAGCCTGTCTATACTGCCAGTGTGTGGAGGCAGCCTGTCTATACTGCCAGTGTGTGGAGGCAGCCTGTCTATACTGCCAGTGTGTGGAGGCAGCCTGTCTATACTGCCAGTGTGTGGAGGCAGCCTGTCTATACTGCCAGTGTGTGGAGGCAGCCTGTCTATACTGCCAGTGTGTGGAGGCAGCCTGTCTATACTGCCAGTGTGTGGAGGCAGCCTGTCTATACTGCCAGTGTGTGGAGGCAGCCTGTCTATACTGCCAGTGTGTGGAGGCAGCCTGTCTATACTGCCAGTGTGTGGAGGCAGCCTGTCTATACTGCCAGTGTGTGGAGGCAGCCTGTCTATACTGCCAGTGTGTGGAGGCAGCCTGTCTATACTGCCAGTGTGTGGAGGCAGCCTGTCTATACTGCCAGTGTGTGGAGGCAGCCTGTCTATACTGCCAGTGTGTGGAGGCAGCCTGTCTATACTGCCAGTGTGTGGAGGCAGCCTGTCTATACTGCCAGTGTGTGGAGGCAGCCTGTCTATACTGCCAGTGTGTGGAGGCAGCCTGTCTATACTGCCAGTGTGTGGAGGCAGCCTGTCTATACTGCCAGTGTGTGGAGGCAGCCTGTCTATACTGCCAGTGTGTGGAGGCAGCCTGTCTATACTGCCAGTGTGTGGAGGCAGCCTGTCTATACTGCCAGTGTGTGGAGGCAGCCTGTCTATACTGCCAGTGTGTGGAGGCAGCCTGTCTATACTGCCAGTGTGTGGAGGCAGCCTGTCTATACTGCCAGTGTGTGGAGGCAGCCTGTCTATACTGCCAGTGTGTGGAGGCAGCCTGTCTATACTGCCAGTGTGTGGAGGCAGCCTGTCTATACTGCCAGTGTGTGGAGGCAGCCTGTCTATACTGCCAGTGTGTGGAGGCAGCCTGTCTATACTGCCAGTGTGTGGAGGCAGCCTGTCTATACTGCCAGTGTGTGGAGGCAGCCTGTCTATACTGCCAGTGTGTGGAGGCAGCCTGTCTATACTGCCAGTGTGTGGAGGCAGCCTGTCTATACTGCCAGTGTGTGGAGGCAGCCTGTCTATACTGCCAGTGTGTGGAGGCAGCCTGTCTATACTGCCAGTGTGTGGAGGCAGCCTGTCTATACTGCCAGTGTGTGGAGGCAGCCTGTCTATACTGCCAGTGTGTGGAGGCAGCCTGTCTATACTGCCAGTGTGTGGAGGCAGCCTGTCTATACTGCCAGTGTGTGGAGGCAGCCTGTCTATACTGCCAGTGTGTGGAGGCAGCCTGTCTATACTGCCAGTGTGTGGAGGCAGCCTGTCTATACTGCCAGTGTGTGGAGGCAGCCTGTCTATACTGCCAGTGTGTGGAGGCAGCCTGTCTATACTGCCAGTGTGTGGAGGCAGCCTGTCTATACTGCCAGTGTGTGGAGGCAGCCTGTCTATACTGCCAGTGTGTGGAGGCAGCCTGTCTATACTGCCAGTGTGTGGAGGCAGCCTGTCTATACTGCCAGTGTGTGGAGGCAGCCTGTCTATACTGCCAGTGTGTGGAGGCAGCCTGTCTATACTGCCAGTGTGTGGAGGCAGCCTGTCTATACTGCCAGTGTGTGGAGGCAGCCTGTCTATACTGCCAGTGTGTGGAGGCAGCCTGTCTATACTGCCAGTGTGTGGAGGCAGCCTGTCTATACTGCCAGTGTGTGGAGGCAGCCTGTCTATACTGCCAGTGTGTGGAGGCAGCCTGTCTATACTGCCAGTGTGTGGAGGCAGCCTGTCTATACTGCCAGTGTGTGGAGGCAGCCTGTCTATACTGCCAGTGTGTGGAGGCAGCCTGTCTATACTGCCAGTGTGTGGAGGCAGCCTGTCTATACTGCCAGTGTGTGGAGGCAGCCTGTCTATACTGCCAGTGTGTGGAGGCAGCCTGTCTATACTGCCAGTGTGTGGAGGCAGCCTGTCTATACTGCCAGTGTGTGGAGGCAGCCTGTCTATACTGCCAGTGTGTGGAGGCAGCCTGTCTATACTGCCAGTGTGTGGAGGCAGCCTGTCTATACTGCCAGTGTGTGGAGGCAGCCTGTCTATACTGCCAGTGTGTGGAGGCAGCCTGTCTATACTGCCAGTGTGTGGAGGCAGCCTGTCTATACTGCCAGTGTGTGGAGGCAGCCTGTCTATACTGCCAGTGTGTGGAGGCAGCCTGTCTATACTGCCAGTGTGTGGAGGCAGCCTGTCTATACTGCCAGTGTGTGGAGGCAGCCTGTCTATACTGCCAGTGTGTGGAGGCAGCCTGTCTATACTGCCAGTGTGTGGAGGCAGCCTGTCTATACTGCCAGTGTGTGGAGGCAGCCTGTCTATACTGCCAGTGTGTGGAGGCAGCCTGTATATAATGCCAGTGTGTGGAGGCAGCCTGTATATACTGCCATTGTGCGGAGGCAGCCTGTATATAATACCAGTGTGCGGAGGCAGCCTGTATATACTGCTAGTGTATGGAGGCAGCCTGTATATACTGCCAGTGTGTGGAGGCAGCCTGTATATAATACCAGTGTGTGGAGTCAGCCTGTATATACTGCCAGTGTGTGGAGGCAGCCTGTATATAATACCAGTGTGTGGAGTCAGCCTGTATATACTGCCAGTGTGTGGAGGCAGCCTGTATATACTGCCAGTGTGTGGAGGCAGCCTGTATATAATACCAGTGTGTGGAGGCAGCCTGTATATACTGCCTTCTCTACAGTCCTATTTGGGGGAGCCAGCCTGTATATACTGCCATTGTGTGGAGGCAGCCTGTATATACTGCCAGTGTGTGGAGGCAGCCTGTATATACTGCCAGTGTGTGGAGGCAGCCTGTATATAATACCAGTGTGTGGAGGCAGCCTGTATATAATACCAGTGTGTGGAGTCAGCCTGTATATACTGCCAGTGTGTGGAGGCAGCCTGTATATAATACCAGTGTGTGGAGGCAGCCTGTATATACTGCCAGTGTGTGGAGGCAGCCTGTATATACTGCCAGTGTGTGGAGGCAGCCTGTATATAATACCAGTGTGTGGAGTCAGCCTGTATATACTGCCAGTGTGTGGAGGCAGCCTGTATATACTGCCAGTGTGTGGACTGTCAAATTTTCAAACACTCTTCGAATTCAAGTCTCCAAAATGTAACAATTCATAAATTACCCACTAGAGGGAGTTCTGTGTATGATTCAAGCTCCTTGCTTGGCAAAGGTTGAGATAACATATCAGCCATACTCAAGCAGTGCAATTATTTCATAGACTTGCGTTGTGGGAGAGCAGTAAAGCACAGCCATTGTGTTACACAAAGCATGAAGCATAATATGAATTTAAACATTTGCAAGTTTGACTGACTATGTTTACTTACATTTTTTATAACTGTACATAGTAACAAGTCATCATTACCAAGTCAAGTAAATCATTACATTTTATGTCCAGCTAAAACACTTTTCTCTGGCATTGGATAGTGTGGGGAAGGATAGGAACCCCTGGTGGGTCTTTACTGCTATGTGGGGTTCCAGCTGCACACTGGATAGCAGTAAAATCCCAGCAGGGGCTCTTAACTCTTCCCCACATTGTACAAAGCTAAAGATAAAACGTTTTGGCTTTAACTTGCATCAAGGTGAGTTCTTTTGTACATACCGTATAACTAAATATCATAAAAAAATATTTTAAATTCTCTTTAAAGTCTTTATTAGAAATATCTGTGCTCTATTCTGCACACTGTCAGCAGCGGGACTGTTGTTTAAAGGAGAACTATGAGGCGAGTGCTTTTCACTCTTCCTCATAGTTCTAGCCGACCTGTGACAATGAGACTGTCACAAGTCGGCTCAGTAGATCGGGAAGTGAGCGAACACATACCGGCGTTCGCTCACTCCTCGATCCTGTCACAGCTCTCTGCCGTGACAGGGGAGTGGCTGGATTCCCTGCTCTGATCCACCAGCGCTGACTGGCGGATCGGACGGGGGAGGGGGCGGGTACAGCTGGCTCTGCCTCTAGATGGGCAGAGCCAGCTGTCACTCACGCAGCTGGGCGGATCCAGACATAATTGTCGGGATCCGCTTCAGCTGCGGCGTCTCAGTATACCGCGAGCAGTAGCTTGCGGTGTACTGTGGCGTCTCCATATACCGCAAGCTTAGCTCGCGGTATACTGAGCCTAGGGTGACGGGAGGACGCTAGTTTGTGTCCTCCCGTTACCCTAAGGAGAACTATGGGGAAAAGCTTTAACCCCATAGTTCTCCTTTTAAGCCTCAGATGTTGTAATTGGAAACAATCAAAGTACCTCCAGAACATGTAGCACTCACCTCCTTAGGAGCTGCTGGTTTTTTTGGGCCCTCCTAGCCATTCTACTTGATTTGGCCTACAGTTGCCCCCAAGCGCCCCTCGACCCACTAGCAGCAGACATCTACTCTGCTAATCTTCTTTTGCACAATTTATTGGCTCATACCTCTTGGGGATAGAGAGTTGGGGGTGCAGGATATCCAAAAACAGCAGCCAGAAAATACCTTCCTTCATTGGATTCTTGTAGTATTCTCTGACGTCTGCTACAGGCCACACCGTGTGCAGGTATCTATACGGGAGGACCAAATACTCGACCACACCAAACAAGGCTATGAACTTAGTTTATTAGACATACAAAATCATATAAACGCAAGCAACATAAACCAGCCAAACTAAATGTAAACAGAATAACACACGGAGTACAACAGGGCAAGTTAACCAGGGGAGCAGGGCCACAGGAGGGGAGCCACAGATCAAGAGACCTCAGGGAGAAAGGAGTCAGGGTCCAAGGAGGCAACAGGGCTCGGGCAACAGGACACAGGGCTCGGGCAACAGAATACAGGTTTGGGCAGGGGTAGCCAAACTCCGGCCTTCCAGCTGTGGTGGAACTACAAATCCCATGAGGCATTGCACGATTCTCAGACATGACTCCCGGAGAGATGCATCATGGGATTTGTAGTTTCACCACAGCTGGAGGGCCGGAGTTTGGCTACCCCTGGGTTAGGGCGACAATACTGTGGCAAAATCCCCACTGCAGGGAGAGATTAAATACCCTCCAAGGTAACACCAGGTGGTGATTAATTGCAGAGACACCTGCAAGTGGGCCCTGGAGCTGCAGGTCCTGGTTCCAGCGTCACAGTGCCACCTGGGGGTGCTCAAGTCCCAGACAGCCACTGACTGCCCAGAGACACCTGCAGGTGAGCACTGGAACTGCAGGATCTGCTCCAGCTCCACAGTGCCACCTGGAGGTGTTCTGGTCCCTGAGACTCAGGCTACTGTAGGTAGGCTAGACAGACAGCTACCTTTTTAAATATATTCAGCCTCTCACAGGCTAGTAGTGGACCTTTAAACTAAAGCTGGCATACACCTATAGATTATCTGCAGATTTTCTATGGTCAGATAGAAAAAGTGCAACAGATTCCTCCATCTACATAAAACTGTGTGGATAAGGGATCTCCCACTGGGCCAAGCTTCAGTATTTTGCTAGTCGGCCCCGCTGACTCTCAAAATACCTAAACAATGCCTGCTTCCAATCAGATTGTTCAGTTGTTTTGAGAGCCAGCGGGGCCGACTAGCAAGATACTGAAACTTGGTTTAGCGTAGATGGAGGAATCTGTTGCACTTTTTCCATTTGACCATAGAAAATCTGCAGATAATCTATAGGTGTATGGCCAGCTTTAGACTGGCAAATGACTAAGCAGAATACCTTATGGAACTGAGAAATTAGGTCTCCATACAAATGTTCTCTGGCAGCAGCTTCTATTAAGTTTTCCTGGACACTGTTCAGTATAGCAAACTCCTCAAAAGATGCTTCCTCCGGGTAGCCACCTTCCTGTTTCTCCTATTCCAGCTTTCTCCCCCAGGGAAAGGACAGAGGAGGCACAGGCCTCTCCCCAGAGGTACTCCCTCCCCAGGAAGCAGCCCTGAGAGGCAAAGACAGGACCTTTCTATACACGTATCCTCTGGAAGGCAAGGAAAATGATCCCTCACACTCACATCCTCTCCAGGCAAAGGGCCCTTCTAGAAGGTCTCCCAAAAATATATATCCCCTTCCCAGCACACATGACTTAAATAAACCTTTCAGTGCATACATATTTGAGCCAAAGCAAACCATGTCCCTGGGCATAAAGAAAACCCAGCAAGCCTAGATGGCAATAACAGCTGGCTACATCTTAGCCGCAAACACTGAATTTGATGCACACGCCATCTTAAGGCAGGGTTCCTACATATGAAAACCATGAGATCCAGTCATGGTTATTTTATTAACAAACTTTGACCACTCAAATGCACCACTCTTGCTCTCTGCCTTTACAGTACTCTATCCCATTTTCCACATCTCACTATTGCTTAGGACATTCATCATAGTTATGGACCAGTAGTGACGTGTGGGTACGGCCAAGCCTGATTTTGGGATTCCCAAGTAGATTTGCGTGTTATGTAAAATCATTTTACTTGCTATAAGCTGACTATAGGTTTGCTATTTAGGGCAACCCTATTGCCTAACTGAGAGTGCCTTTAAAACCCATTACCTGTAAGAAAAAAAAGTGAATACATACATCTCCTGCTGCCTGTGCCATCTAACACTTATAAAAAGAAGTTGCCAGCTAAAGTCTAGTTCAGAAACCAACAGTTCTGGGAGTGTGGCTCTCCTGGGCCTCCGGTGCATTCCCCTGCTGATCCCACATCACTGCTGTGTTCTGTAGTGCGGTAGGGGTCAGTGATTTATCCTGAGCTGCCACCCTCCCCATAATGAGCATGTTTTTAAGGGCTATAATAACATGTATGCTATTCAGCATGCCTGGTGACTTACAACCTTGCTTCCAAATCTAACTTATCGAACCAGTGAAATTGTGTAATTTCTCCTTTCTGATTATTCTCAGAGAGGTGAGGTGACCAGCTAGGTACAATTTTTTTTCCCCTTTGATCGCTGTTGTTCTGGTTATTCCTTCTCGTCCCTCTCCCAGGGATGTCTGGATTGCATGTTTATGTTATAGTTTAAAGCAAAAACATCTTTTGGTGGTCTATGGCAAATTGCAAAGGTACACATATGGTGGTCCATCTGTGTTTATTATTTATTTATTATTATTTAATTATTAAGAGGATTTTTTTTGCTTTTAGGACTCTTTCCCTCTTAAAGTTCGTGGAATACACCTAATAAATGAGCCTTTATTCTTCCACCCAGTATATGCCTTAATCAGGCCATTTCTACCTGACAAGATCAAGGAACGGGTGAGTGCCCTAAAGTATACTGTATGTATCCATGGTATGATACCAAAATCCAGTGCATCTACACATAGCATAAGGAAACAATATTTACTTTTAAATTCTACCTCCACCTTTGTTGCACAATTCATGCTGTAAAGCGAGGCACAAAAATAGTTAAATTTGTAAACTGTATTTATTATCTAGTTTTTGTTAGTGTACCTTTGCTGAAATATTAACACCCATTCGGGAGCCAGGAAGATAAGTGTTGTGTAAGCTCTGAGTTGATCCCATGCAAAGCTTACCCTGGACTGAGGACTCTACCTGCTCCATTGTGGCATTGGGCCAATATACAGAGCCAGTGCTGTCACATGAGATGAAGGGAAGAGAGTTGCACGATCTGTATATCCAGAGGTATCCGTCTTCTGACAGGAAGTACAGTAGATCTATAGGGGGACAAAGGGAAAATGAGCTTAAGCTGCACTGTACAGCTTTTTAAATTATTAAAGGAGAAGTGTGGGGAGAGCAAAATATACTCTTCCCCGCTGCTGGGAGGGGGACACTGTAGCTGTCACACACCGGCTCTAACACCAAGAGCTGAGTGAACCTGTAACAGCTGATTGGTCAGTTCTTGGTCATATCTGCCAGCGTAAAGCAGTGACCATCAGTCTCCGCTCTATGCAGTGATTCCCCCCTCCCCTTTCTGTTCCACCAGCGTTCACTGGAGCTCTCTATACTAGAGGAACTCTTTTGCTTATGAATGTGAACTCAGAATACCAGGTTTAGCAAATCGTGAAACATATATAAAACTAGGAGGCACATTGAGAAGTATGTACAGTATGAACATGGCAAAGGGGACTTGAGATAAGCAAATCCAGACATGGTGTCATTTGGTACAAACACCCACATTGTTGAGGGTACAGTGTAAACACAAGTTGAGATTATTTACAGTTATCTATAGAATGTTGACTTGCCCTAATTTGGCAAGGTGACAGTGTCTCTTTTATGGGTCCGAACTCATGTGCGCTTTTATTCACATCTTACTTTTTTATGGAGTTATTTTGCTATGGACACGTGACGTATAGCTTTAGGAAAAATTAAGGTTAATGCTGCTATAGCTGTTTTTGAGTCAACAAACGAGCATTAAAATGAAGGCCTGCTATAGAAGGGCAGATGTCTTTCCAAGAACAGATGGGAAGAAATCTGTCCACCATTTGTAGAAGGACATGTTGCTCTTGTTTCTCATGATTCATATAATACACATGCAATAACACTGCAGTGAGAAGAGAAGAGGATGGAAAGTTGGAAATTCTCTGTATGAGATGAAGATCATGTCCAACATCAGAATTGCGTTCTATCACCCTTTGGGCTTCACCAAGAGGTTAGATGTACATTCAGCATTCTGCGCGTTTTTATTCAATACAGCAGTGCACAATCTTAGTACATTGCACTTACTGTACATTGTCCCAAAATTAATGTCAGTGTATAGACTACTACATATAAGAAAGCATTTCACAACTGTCGCTATATATGTTTTCTAATATAGCAGGCACAATCATGAGTGTTTTCTACGTGGTCAGAGCTTAGTGTCTTGTACTTTTGCTTTGGGGTACTGCCAGGGGTGTATCTACTGCAAGGCAAACTAGGCATTTGCCTAGGGCGGCACTTTCCAGGGGGGCGCCAAAAAATTCTGCCCCCAAACCAGTTAGTTGAGAGAAAAAAAAAATTATATTCTAAATTATTCATGAATTACTGCCACTACTCCTGGACCTGGTGCTTCTTTGACTGGGGATCAACGTGTCCAGCTATACCGCCTACTCCTACATGTATGCTGCAGCTCCATAAACTCCATTCAGAGTTATGTCTCTAGAGCTACAGAGCCCAGCGGCCAAGGCAGAAGATGGGTAACTGCAGAATTAGAGGGCCCAGCATATTAAGGCAGAAGATCGGTGTTGCAGCTGCAGAACTAGGGAGCCCATCAAGCCAGGAATAGAGAAGGTGGCTATTGCAAAGGTAGAACTAGAGCATCCCGCTACGTTGATAGCGCAACCTGTCAGAATCTAGATACACCGTGCGCGCTGTATCCCACAACTGACAGGTTATGCAAAATGTCTTAAACCGGAAGGGGTGGGGCTAATTTAGATTAGGGATTGGGGGGGGGGTGCTCGGGTTTAGTCTTGCCTAGGGCAGCACAAAACCAAGATACACCACTGGGTACTGGGGTACTGGAGTCCCTGGGTTCAATTTCTACAATGTTCACCAAGATATCGCATTGCACACCTGACTTGTAATCTCTTTGGTAGGTGCTGCAATGACCAGTGGATGGCACCGAATGCATTCAAATTAGAAAGTGAGTCATCAGCATATTGTCGTCATCATCATCAAAACGCCTTTACTGACGTTAAGCACACAGAAAAAAAGTGAGGTTTCCAGACCACGCCGGGTTCCTTCATCATGCATTGTGACATTGTCTAAAAAAGGGACCATGCATTATCTCGAAACATCACTTTTTTCTGTGATATCATGATTGCTTAACATCAGCAAAGGCATTTTGATGATAAGGATGACGTGCTGGTGACTCACTTTCTACTCAGATTCTACAAAGGACAATATGTACATAGAGCTTGTTCTCATACATAGGTGACCTGGTTTCCACCCCAAAAGCATACTTGTGGGTTAGCTGGCTTCTGCCAAAAACGTATTTGTGTCTGTACATTTGCCAGGGACGTCAATAGACTATGCACATCTCTGTAACAGGAACTGATATGAAAGGTTTTGTATGTATTGTTAAACATCATGCTGCATCATCATGTCTCTTTTTAAAGAGAAAAAACCCAGTTGTCATAAATATAAATCAAACACTGTAACAGACCACATCATTGTAAATGCTCACCAGCCTACAAGGAGCCAGCACTGGTTAGGAGATCGCATGACCACTCTTTTTTTGTTCTTTTGTTTCAGATTCATATGCATGGAAGCTACTACGTACCAACTCTTCACCAGCACTTTTCCGAGGATATCCTACCTCCAGAATATGGTGGAACAGGACCCCCAATGATGGAAGTCTGCAAAGAATGGACCGATTACATCATGAATTCTGAAGATTACCTGCTCAGTATATCGGAAAACGTATAACTCTGGATATTGCACTGTGCATATGGCAGTCCCTGTGGGAAAATAAGCTAGTTATATATTTACTGTGATTAGTAATATTCATTTGGCTTTAATTAAAAGCTGTGCTTATGGAATGGTAAGAGAATATGGTATAACAGCAGATGATTTAACAGAGCTTGTTATATAGCTCTGTAACATGGATGTATATTCAGGATTACTGGATGAACATTAAGGATAACACCCAAATAATCACAAATATTCATATTCCTTATGTGCTACATACAGTAAGCAGTATATTGGCACATTAAGAAATAAATATTTTGTGCCTTTTGGGGTTTTCTTCATTCTGAATAACACACAGACATGCATGCATGTATTGTGTCTATGCTGAGTGTATTTCCTGCCTCTCCACAATCCCTTTCAGCCTCACTGACAGCGAATGTAGTTCCAAAAAGGGTCAGGGGTTGTAGAAGTGGTGCTGACCATACAACTCCAGTATAGTGGAGGTTAATTGTTTGGTTAGAGAGCAGGACTTTTATGTACTTTTATGAAAGTTTGGGTTTTATGCTATTACTGTATACTTTTTACCTTGGCTTAAAGTGACACTAAACTCAGGAATTAAATCTTAAAAATGCATTCAAGTACTTAAACTATTAGCATAAATAGAGCTTATTTGTGTATCACTCAGCTGTATATCCTAAAATCATCTATGAATTTATGTATGTGAAGGCTCTCATTCATCCAGGTCATGGTACATCTGTAAAAAATAATTCAAGGCAACTGGACTTGCTGTCTTTTCTTTGAAGACCTTTTGCTGGTCATCCGACTTGCTTTCTCAATCCTGAAAAAGAGAAAGCTAGTCGGAAGACCAGCGAAACGTCTTCAAGAAAAATACAGCAAGTCCAGTTGCTTTTAATAATTTTTTACAGATATCTCTGAACTCATGCTGACACTGTCCTTCCTTCTGGAGGGTGGCTACTTTTGATCCCCGTGTGTTGTAAAGTAGCTACCGCTCCAGGATCACTCCCATGAAAGACTATAATTTCAATACAATTTAGCTAACTAAATGTGGATTAGGGGGGTGAGCTTGGACCATGGGAAACAAAAGTAGCCACCCTCCAGAAGGAAGGACAGTGTCCGCACCAATTCAAAGATGATTTGAGGAGCTACAGCCGAGTGATACACTAATAGTTAAGGTACTTGAAAGCATTTTTAAGTGTTAACTCCTGAGTTTAATGTCACTATAATGCAATTTCTTAAAACATAACCTTCTGATATTCTTTAGGGCAGTTGCCCAGATGTTGTTCAGTTATTCAGAACCACACTTGATGGATGATAGACATTCAGGCCTAGTTTACATCTGAGCGTTCCATTAATTTCTAATGGCACCCCAAACGCGGCCCACAAATCGTGCGGTTTTCTGCTGCATTTCCGTATGTGCAAATGCAGCAGGAAAAACCTGCGTCCTGCACGTTGAGCAAAAGGGTGCAGGAGGCTTTTTCCGTGATTGCCTCGCTGATGTGACCCCATTGAAATCAATGGGGCCACATGGCGAACGAATGGGCGTCCCAGGAACATGCAGATGTGAACCAGGCCTTAAAGCCTGTGTGTACCTTTTATAAAAGAAAGTATACATTTCAGAAGACTGCTTATTGGAATTTATTATTTGCACTGCTGTAGCTGAAGAGGAACTTTAGTTACTGTAGTGTACTACATGACCATACAATTTACTACATTCCTGAATTATTTAAATCGTTGAACATTTATAGTGCGTTGAATGGAATTGTATTGATAAGTTGTAATTTTTTATACAAGATCATATGTCTATTTTGTGGTTTAATGATTTATTATACAAATTGGTTGTTTTATTTCCTGTTTACATAGCAGTCATCCTACTGTAGTTTTTCCTTTGAAGAGATTCGGTCACCAGCTTAAAAAACACAGATAAAAGGGCAGAAAAATGAAATATTCACGTGCTTACTTGAAGTGTTTTTGCTTTCCAAAAATGATTATTTATTAACTTGCAAAGTGCCTTTCAACGTACAGTAAACTTCAGTGTAGTGAAATTATTGCGATATACAATCATTTTCTATCTTGTGTATTATACACAGACATTACCTTCATGTGCATTTTGTTTCCATGTGGTATATGACCCTCTAGTGGGCAAATGTTGTTAGTTCAGATGACTTTTATTTACTTTCATCTGTTCATTGTGTCAGGTTCCACATTCATTAATGTTTTACATAAACGGGTAATGCATTAGAAATTTGCAGTTGTAAGCCAGAATTCATGAAGTTTACAATCTGAATATTGATCTCTAAGTGCCTCTACCATTGTTCATTACATTTAAAGGTGTGCACAGAGAATTTGCATATCAATCAAATGTAATATAAAGTATTCAAATATTTTTTATTACTTGGGGCGAGGGCTTGAGGCCCAAAAACATGCAAGTTTTACTAATCGAAAAATCTCTAATTGGTGCAATCTATGGGATGATTCTTGTGCTTAATAACTGAATGCTAAGGAAGAGCTAGACTTTTCTTAAGCTGATTGGTGCAATCTATGGGATGATTCTTGTGCTTAATAACTGAATGCTAAGGAAGAGCTAGACTTTTCTTAAGCTGATTGGTGCAATCTATGGGATGATTCTTGTGCTTAATAACTGAATGCTAAGGAAGAGCTAGACTTTTCTTAAGCTGAGCACATTGTGAAGATTTTATAATCAGTTCCTTGTGTGCATAGGTATTTTTACCAGTGAATTTTTGTATGCCTTCCATGTATTTTATAGACAGACAGGACATTGACACAAAGAAACATGGGAGAAGTTCTGCACACATCCCTCCAAAAACCAAAGGTACACTACAGTTGTAGCAAAATATAAAGCATTTAAAAGCATGCAAAGGACAAGGTCTACCTGGACTGTATTTGCATTTTTCCTCCAGGCATGGAGAGCAGCAGGTAACTACAGTCTGTTTGTTGGTAATTTGATGTTCTGAGAACCCCTGCTTCTGATGGAGGAGTGAAATTCCCAAACACACCCACTGCAGGCTTCTTGCTGTTTCTCCCTTCTGCAAAATGCCAACACTAAAAGCCATGGAAGTTTGAATATGTAGAGGGGGATGAAGTTACACAGCACGGGTTTTAATAAGTTCTCTCCCACTGATTCGGTGAGGTGCGCTCTGACATTTCTTCCTGCAGTGAATGAAATAGAACTCAGATAAACCACTTCAGCCCTCACATCTGTATACCCCCTATGGACCAGAGCAGTTTTCACATTGCTGCTATGGACCTGTTTATTTAGCAATAATTTGTCATTTACTTGAAATACTTATGTATATTTTTTTTAGGACAAACAAGGCTTATTTTGGTGATATTGTTGAGTAAAAATAATTTTTAGGCAATTCATAGAAAAACATAAATAAAATGCACAATTCTTGATCAGTGTTAGTTTGACAAAACTTATTGTTACTGTATAGTATATATTTTATCCTATTATTTGTCCTGTTTTAAAATGACACTAAACGTATGATTCTAGTACAAATAATAGCATGATTATTTGCAAATGAAGTAAATGCTTTTATTTTTCAATTTTATACTTTTTGTAATGTATAACGCATTTTTTTTTATCAAATCAAAAAAAAAATTAAAAAAAAGTGTTAATGGTTAGAAAAACAGCAAAAAAAAAAAAAATCAACAGTAAAATAATGGTTAAGGGAAAGAAGGAAATTAGGGCTGATATAGGTTAAACTAAAGTTTATTAAGGTTAAATAGGAACAATTTTTCAAATAAAAAAAAAAAAAATATCTGTCAGATTGCTTTAACTGACATCATATGCAGATCAAAGCAGATCGCTCAATCTCATGTCTAAGGCTAGGCGACACCTCACCTCGGATTGCCGCGGGGTCAGGAGTCGCCAAGGTGTGAACTGATCGCGATGTGGGTGCCTAAAACAGCTGCGCATTGTTTATCGCAAAAAAAAGGGACATGTACCTTTTTTTAGCGATAGCTGTGCGGATGTCACCCCATTGAAATCAATGGGGCTGCGCGGCAATTGCTGCCTGCATTGTCATCATGCGAGTCCCGGGTGTCGTGCGGTGTAGTGCAGGTGTGAACCTAGCCTAAAAAGTGTTTAAAAACTCTGTGTCAGACGATTTGTTCTTTTTAAAAAAAAAATTGTATTACAGCTATTTACACTAAACTCCTGCTGTCATTTTAACAGCTAGGAGTTGCCAACAAGTGCAGGGGAGGGGAGCCGCAATGGGACAGATGGGCACGGTATACCACACAGGCCTGGTGTACTTTGATAAAGTATTATTTGTAACATGCCCAGTGTCCACAACTAGTTATAATGACAATAAACTCAGGAGTTAAATCTTAAAAATGCATTCAAGTACATGAACTATTAATAAAAATGCATCTTATTTGTGTATCACTCATCCTCAAATCATCTCTGAATTGGTGCTGACACTGTCCTTCCTTCTGGAGGGTGGCTACTTTTGTTCCCCATGGTCCCTGTGTGTGTTGTAAAGTAGCCACCTCTCTAAGCTCACTCCCATGATGAACTACAATCTCACATTTACGGGGTTATTCACAAAAGGGAGAAGAGTTTGGAGAAGGCAGGAGAAGTGAACCATCTAGGACAACATAGCTGAACTGGAAAGTAAGCTGAATTGGAGAATTTTTCCTAATCAGCTACGTTGTCCCAGATTGTTCCCTTCTCCTGTCTTCTCCAAACTCTTCACCCTTTTGTGAATAATCCTGATAGTTTACTAATTTGTATTGAGCTTGTAGTCCATCACAGGAGTGAGCTTGGAGCGGTGGATACTCTACAACTCACACAGGGCCATGGGGAACAAAAGTAGCCACCCTCCAGAAGGAAGGACAGTGTCGGCACCAATTCAGAGATGATTTGAGGATCTACTGCCGAGTGATACCCTAATAACAAAAATGTATCTGAGTTGTGTATTTGAATGCATTTTAAGATTTAACGCCTGAGTTTTCTCTTTAAGGTACATGCACTTTCTGCATTGTTTGCTCGATAGTATTAGTGTCATGGTATAATTTACTCTATTCCTTCGCTGTGAGAAGCTGATGAGATAATGGATGCAACATACAAGAAATGCAGCTTATTATTGAAGTAGATAATTGTAAGACTTAAAAATGGTGTTTTAAAAAATGTGATGTGGAATTTTGAAGTGGAATTGTTAACTGTAGTTTGAAAATGTTTTAATCAAAACCGGTTGTACTAAGTAGCTCTGTAGTGGCTTTAGAGTGCCTTTGGACATTGCAATAATAGGTATGGGCAAGATGTGACTTGCTCCCCTGGAACTGTGCTCAAGCCTAGCAGCCAAACATTAGGCCTGAGGACTGTCACATGTCCGTGATAGTGATGTCGCCCACAAAGCCAGTGTCAGCGGTACCTGCGGAGGATTAGGTAGATACAATGGAGAAAAGATAAGGTGAGTATATGGGCGTCTGGGATGCCCTTTCCAGGTACACTGTCACTATGTCCTGCATGTGCAATGTGACAATGTGTCTTTAAGCATGACATGTAACTAAATCAAATGAGCTTTGTTACAGCTGCAACATTACTATGTAGATTACTGCAATGCAACAACTTGGGTAGCTGCCTATCGGGATTGCAAATGTTTCTCGTTTTTCCTGAGAAGAAACGTAGAGACTGTCAGCCCTAACCTCTCATTTTGCAAATGCTAATTGCCTGGCTGTCATACTAGTCCCCTTGCCTCAATACTTTGAGACACGAACCCAGAATAAATATGACTTTTGCTTGATTTTTCTGATATGCATTCTTGTTCCCAGTCAGTGACTCAGAAGGTATAGAGGTAGAGGGTCAGAATAACAGCCGGGCACCTATGAGGCGGGAACAAGCATAACTGCTATGGTTTAAAAATAAGTGAATTCTTCATTTTCATGTACATTTTCAATATGCTATTACTGTATTTCTAAATGATACAAATATGCAAGAGTAAGCTATTATGATGAGTCTTTTTCATTTCCCTTCAATGTGTAATTTATTTTTAATTGTTTACTAAACATTTCAAAACCGTGCTGAAATTTTATAAATATGTTTTTAAAAATAAACATTTGGGAATAAAACATTGAAATGCCTCCACTCTTTTTTCAAAGGGATCTAGTCACATTATATAATTTAAAGCAAAACTCTTGCCAATCAGCTTCGGGCAGGATTCATACTTTTCATCTCAAGTTAAGCATATGTAAAACTCCCATTTTAATATGTTTTACCGCATGACACAGAAACACAGGAATATGCGCTTTGTGTCACTATGGTACACTGATGCACACAGACAGTACGGGCACAAATATTGCACATGTCATACGTTGAGGCACAGTAAAGGTGCCCATACACCTTACGATTATCGTACGATAATCGTATGCGATCGACTTTTCGTACAACAATCGTAACGTATGACTAGAGTGCCCGACCGGTAGTACTGTACAATGGTACGACTTTAACGGTCAAGCATGTTTGAAAACTTTGGTCGACCGTACGATGTTCGCATGGTTGGTGGCGTTTCCGTCCATCAAAAGTCGTACAATTAACACTGCGCATGCGCAAACGAAAATAGTTGCGGTCAATTACCGCAAGTCGTCCAGGTGTTTGTTTTTTTAACTACCGCTAATTGAACCTTGCGATAATCGGGGCAGGATGGGGCCGTCGTACGAAAATCGTACGACGGTTCGATCATCGGACGAAAAGTTTCACACACTAATATTTAATTGGACCACTTTTAACTTTGATTACGGCGCATATTCACCATGGCATCATTTCAATAAGCTTATGCAATGTCACAACATTTACTTCCATCCAAAGTTGCATTCATTTTACACCAAGATCTTGTAGTGATGATGGGAGAGTCGGACCACTGCGTAAAGTCTTCTATAGCACATCCCAAAGATTCTCAATGGGGTTAAGGTCTGCACCCTGTGGTGGCCAATCCATGTCTAAAAATGACTGTGTCTCATGCTCCCTGAACCACTCTTTCACAATTTGAGCCCGATGAATCCTGGCATTGTCATCTTGGAAGGTGCCCGTGCCATCAAGGAAAAAAAAATCTATTGATGGAAAAACCTAGTGGTTCAGTATATTCAGGTAGAAAGCTGACCTTTCACCATTCACACTGAGCGACACTTACCTCGAGCGGATATAGCGAGACTTTCTCGGCGACGATCGCGCAACCTTCACTTGGGCTGCATGCAAAAAGAGCAAAATCACGCGACATCCGCGCAAAAAAGGGTTCTGCACAAGCAACGAGCGACAAGAGATATGGAGCTGAATAGAACAGCTCCTTTGAAAATCATTGGACGAGCGACTTCTCGCGATATCGCGCGGCAAATATGCGCAATATCGCGCAAATAAACGCCCAGTGTGAATGGGCATATTAGTGAAAATCTCAAATCCTCTGAATGTTCCAATCAGCCATCTGAAGATAGTTTTGAATAAAATAGTGTCAGATTTTCTACACTTACAGGCATACCGGAGGCTCAGAAAAGGGTTTGTCCATTTTAACTGAAAAGTGGAATCTGCTTTCAGACCTCTTTGGTTGTTGTACAAAGGCTTTTCTTCTTAGTTTACATTTTTACCTTTTAGTATAGTTCTTTAACCACTTGCTGTCCAGAGCATTTTCTTACTATTTGCGCACACATGATGTAATATAAATGTTGGCTAGTTAGTTGGCTATGTTCTGAAAGCAGAGGCCTTGTAGAATAAAAAAATGCTAGCTCCTTTTTTGTATGTCGCACGGTTTTCGCGCAAATGTTTATCAAACCAGTATTTAAAAAAAAAAAAAAACTAAATTAAAATGTAATAATAATATAATACCCAATTTGGTAAAATATGAAAGGCGGGGTCACGCCAGGTAATTAGACATCAAACATGCCAAGCCTTAAAGTTGCATTCGCCCGTGAAGCCGCAAAAAAAGTAAATACCCAAAATTGCCCATAGGGAACATTTTAAACGCTTTTACTGCTCATCAGTTTAGAGCTAACAGTGATTAATGGCCCTAGAGTTATTGCTCTCACTCGTGTTCGTGGCGATATGTAACATGTGTAGCGCAATTGTCGTTTTCGCTTGTAGGCGCACTGACGCGTGTATGTGTGTGCATGTGGCGGACGGGGGACTTAAAAACATGTTGTTTTTTTTGCATTTTTTTTTCCTTCTATGTTACTTGAATTTTTAAACACTTTTTTTTTTTACCATAACCCTAAGGCTATCACATAGGGAGCTAACGAGCCCCCTATGTAGTAGCAGATAGGGTGTGACAAGTCCTCTTTATGGAGACATCAGGGGTCTTTCAGACCCCTAATGTCACCTAGGGACCCCAAAGAAGCTGAGCCCAGCTTCATCTCCTGGCTCTAAGAGCCGGAGACTGTAACGAGTGACACCGGAAGTGATGTAATACACATCACTTCCGGGTCCAGTGATTGGAGGAGAGATCAGCGGCTGAACCTCTCTCCAATCATTGCGGGGAGACCCGCTGAGCCGCTCGGGGATAGCGGTGCCTGGGGAAGCCAACGACGGCCACGTTTGTACAGCAACATGGTACAAACGATCTGGCGGCTGTACAGACGCCGGATCGCTTGTAGATTAACAGCAATTGTCTGCTGTTAAAAGTGGTACCAAGAACACAGCTGCCGCAGCAGCCGTGTTCTTGTTTTAACCACTTCTGCGGGCCGCCGTCTATAGACGTATTACGGCCCCGAAGTGGATACCCCCCCAGCATAAGCACAGCGTACTTGCACATTAGGACACACTTACCTTAAATGTGCACCCTTCTCCAGCACTGTCGGATTGCTCTTTGGTCCTCAGCGATATCCTCACCACCATTTCTGCTGCGGACTCTTCCGGGTTCTCGGAAGTTCTCTTCGGCCATTGGATGGCCACTGATAATGTAACACAGGAGTTACACCCTCCATGGCATCCATCTTAGAGATGCTGTGAATGGGCTGAGTGTGTACACTGCACAGCTCATGTACCTACAGTGTACGCAGAGAATAAAAAATCACTGGGGGAGAGAGGAAGGATTTTTTTGGGCAGAAGAGACTTAGCATGTCTCTAACTCCCAGTGATTTTGTATATTTTCACCTTTGCGTTCACTTTAACACCACGCTGCTGCATATATGCATACAGTCGGCACCGCTGTTCTGTGCTGAGACTGTGTTCACTTGGTGCTCCCAGCACAGTGACCGAGCTGTCACAGACTATCAATACATAATAAATGCTTAGTGTTGGGGATAACGGGAGGAAAAAATGCCCCAAAAATCTGTTGGTCAGTGGAAGAAAATGCTTTGGTGTCGTTAGACAACAGAAGCAAAAACGCACCAGTAGGGAAAAAGAGGGGGCACTGGTGATCAGTGGGTGGAGAGGGGGGACATTGATGCTCTATATTGGGGGGGGGGTTGCTGGTAAACTATGGAGGAAGTAAAGGTCATTGATGTTCTGCAAAGAGAGAGGGAGGGGCCCTGGTGAGGTAGGGTGGGCACATCATTTGTGCCAGTGGGGGACATTGATGTCAATGGGGGACAATGGTATCAGTGGGTGACATTGGTGCTACTAGGGGAGATTGCTGTCAGTGTGTTACTTACCTGCACACACTCTGTGGTACTATAGTGCTCATGTCGGGACACAGCCCTGATCTGCGTGGTGCTAGGATTTTATCAAACTCCTTGGACTGTCAGGAGATATGATAAAAAGTAAAATATAAATCCAGTTTCTGTATAGTTTGCCTCCTGTACAACACTGCGATCTCACCCTAACTGTGGCAGACTTTAATACATACTGTACAACTGTTAGAAGAATGATGTATCTAGATGAAGCAACAACAAAAATCAATGCTTATCCCAGTGTCTGAAAATAAATCTGCTTCCTCAGGTCAGTCAGCAGTGTGTGAAACTGAAGATTTTCCTCTTGCCCTGTAATAGCTGAATGGCCTGATTACTGTTAAACATTACACCCAGGAAATAACCTAGTTATCTCTTCGTCCTCCATTGCTGACAGGCAGCCAGAAATATAAGACAAGCACAAACGTCTGCTGCAGGAAGACAAGTATGAACAGGACACGTAGCATGAAAAGGCCACCGAGCAGAAGAACGTGCCTATAAAATGTTCTGGCTGTCTGAAACGACTTGTAGTATGGTGGAAATGATTTATTCCTTTTCACACACCTAAACCTGACCATAAGGCCAAGTTCACACCTAGGCGATTGAGCTGTTTTCACATGATTGTCGAGCATTTTCTTTGTGCAATTTTGCTTTGAAAAGCACACAAAAACTGTGCGATTTTCAATGCATAGAGATGCAGTGGCGGACCTAAGGAACAAAGGGCCCTGGTGCAAGATTTTTCTCAGGGCCCACCCTTCCTGTTCCGTGACACCCTTCTGTGGACAAACGTCTCCAGGCAGTACACCAGCCAGATTCGGGCACACACCACGGGTGTCCCGATCCTCCACACAGGCCGTCCATCCTCTGGTCCCAGGATCTACATGTAAGTGCTTATACAGTTATTTTCCTACCACGGTCTGCCAAGTTAGCTAGTGCTCCATTGTCTTAGCGCCCTTTGTGTTGTGTCCCTTTGTGTTGTATGGAGGTGGCAGAGGACGGTCACGAGTACTGCAGAGAATAGTGCTCATGTTATGATGTGTGAGCCCCATTCTCTGCAATATTCTCTCAGGCTGCATAATGACAAACCCCCCCCGGGAGTCCATGATGGCCTTCGCTCACAAGGGGGTAGAAGGATGCTGGGTGTCATTCAATGTGGAAAAGGACCAGCAGCTAGCTATTGAAGTGGAAAGTTTGTGGGAGACAGAACCAGGGAGAAGGCGAGTATTGCAGCAAACACTGCTTTTTTATTTTATTTTAACAGGTGTTAGGCAGCTTATTTTACATTTAATTTTTAAATTGACCCTGTCGTTGAGGTAAAAAAATATAAAAAGCACCACTAGGTAATCAGTGGGAGGAATCATGTCCCATTGTTGGCATTGAGAGCAGTATTGCCCTATTGTTGGTGTCGGTGAGAGGAATACCGCCCCATCCTTGGTGTTGGTGGAAGGAATAGTGCCCCATTGTTGGTGTTGGTGGGAATAGTTCCCGGTTTGTTGGTGGGAGGAATAGTGCCCCATCCTTGGTCTTGGTGGAAGGAATAGTGCCCCATTGTTGGTGTTGGTGGGAGGAATAGAGCCCCATCCTTGGTGTTGGTGGAAGGAATAGTGCCCCATTGTTGGTGTTGGTGGGAGGAGTAGTGCCCCATCCTTGGTCTTGGTGGAAGGAATAGTGCCCCATTGTTGGTGTTGGTGGGAGGAATAGTGCCCCATCCTTGGTGTTGGTGGAAGGAATAGTGCCCCATTGTTGGTATTATGGAGATTAGTTTCCCATTGTTGGAGTTAGAAAGAATAGTGCCCCGTTGTTGGGAGGGATAGTGCCCCATCCTTGGTGTTGGTGGGAGGAATAGTAACCTGTTGTTGGTGTTGGAAGGAAAAGTGCCCTGTTTTTGAGAGGAATACTTGGTGTTGGTGTTAGGAGGAATAGTGGCCTGTTGATGGTGGTGGGAGGAAAAGTAGCCCCTTGTTGGTCTTGGTAGGAATAATTCCCTTTTGTTGGTGTTGGAAGCAATATTGTCCCATCCTTTGTGTTGGTGTTGGGAGGAATAGTGGCCCATTGTTGGTGTTAGGAGGAATAATGCCTTGTTGTTGGTATTGGCAGGAATACTGCCCCATCCTTGGTGTTGAGAGGAATAGAGGACTGTGGATAGAGTTGGGTGGAATAGTACCCCATTCTTGGTGTTGGGAGGAATAGTGCCCCATCATTGGTGAAAGGGATAATGCCCCATCCTTGTTGTTAGGAAGAATAATGTCCCATTGTTGGTTTTGGGATGAATGGTTGGATCAGTGGGATAAATAGTGCCCCATCCCTGGTGTTGGTGGGATGAATAGTGTCCCATGGTTGGTGTCAGTGGGATGAATAGTACTCCATCCTTGGTGTCAGTGGGAGGAATAGTTCCTAATCATTGGTGTCAGTGGGAACAGGACTGTAGCTAGAGCGAGCGTGATCAGCTGATCACTCCAGTGTTTGTAAATAACTGGGGACCCATAGCCCTATGTTTAGAAAAAAGAAAACTTGCTGCACTCCTTACTGGGACTCCCCCAAAAAAAGACGGGTGCTGGAAATGACTGCGGATGGCGCCGCCACACGTAGACAAAAAGAAACACGTCACCAGTGCCCTATAGTTGGTGTCAGTGGGGTGAATAGTGCCCTATAGTTGGTGTCAGTGGGGTGAATAGTGCCCTATAGTTGGTGTCAGTGGGGTGAATAGTGCCCTATAGTTGGTGTCGGTGGGGTGAATGGTGCCCTATAGTTGGTGTCGGTGGGGTGAATAGTGCCCTATCGGTCAGTTATAGACAATAAAAGGGGCGCAGTTTGGGAGGACTGGGGGGTAAACAATGTGACGTATGTACCCCCGATCTCCATCTGGTCACGGTAGACGGCGGCGGACGACTCGGGGCTGATGTCTGGCTGTGATGGCAGATGCCGGATGAGGGATGAGTGTGTGACAGCCGCTCACATCTCAGGGCGGTTGGTGGGAAGATCCGGAGCGGGGCGGTGACCAGTACGGACTGGGTGGGCACAGGACTGTCTGACACGGAGGAAGCGTTCGTCACAGCCGCCTCCATCCCTCTCTAGTGCCGGGGACGGGGCGCTGATGCAATGCGGGATTTTAGGTTGTGAGTTGCGGGGTAGGTGGGGGAAGGGATGCCGCAGCCTCGTAGCTGGCTGGCTACCAGACGAGTCATCACCTTGTAGTCTCCCCCGGAGGCAGTGCTGGCCGCTGCTGGCCGTCAGGAAGGAAAGGCTCCTCCGGTACTCGGTCACTATGGGCTCCGCAGTATTGTTCATGCTGCTGCTCGCTCTCGTCGTGTTCAGCCGATCATGTTCATCATTAGATGAGTGAATCTTCCAGGGGATTCACCACGAGTTTGGGGAATGCTGTTACAGAATTCGGTGATTCTTGTTAGTGAATTCTGCCATTTCTATGGTAACAATGTTACAGAGAGGGCATGAGGAGCTGGGCACTGCCAGGGGGGCACGGAGACACATGAAGCCATACAGCTGGGAGAGGGAACATGGGTCTGTTGAATAATGGGACCTAAGGCAGCAGTGACATCATGGTGGGTCACCGCACATGTGTTATGATGTCATTCCATGCGCATTGACATACTTAACTGCCAGTGGCGCTCTTGGTGATGGACACCTGCAAAGAGAGGAGAGGAGGGATATTGACTTGGCGGGATCGTGGTGACACCAAAATGACAGCCACCCAGTGCGGGCTGCACTCCACTTCTGAGCCCACAGTTTTGATTGGAGATCAGGGGCCACAGCTCTGCTGTTTGTTGACATCCAGTGCTACAAGTCTCCCACAACTGGCCCCATCTGTGTCAGGCCTGTGAGATGTCTCCATAGAAGTCTATGGGGCTGTAATGTGCAGGTGTAGCCAGCAGAGGGAGCACTGCTGTGCTGCATGTAAACCAGTGGTTCTCAACCTTTCTAGGGCCGGGACCCCTTGGTAACATTTGCCATGTTGTGGTGACCCCCCAACGGAGCGCTGGACTCCAGAATTACTAAGGCGCTGGACTTGGGGCTAAAAATAGAAGCACACTCACAAGAATACAAGCCCTCCCCAGCCCCTGCTACCTGCTCTGTCTCCATGCAGCCTTCTCAGCCCCAGCACTGCTTAGACGCCCGCCTCCTGCAGAGCTCACATTGTATGGGAGACAGGAGGACAGCAGCGGCTATGAATAGAAAAGCCCTGCTGTACACATTCCCCGGCCACTAGATGTCGCTGCAGCGGCCAGTGTATAGCGTCACTTATATATTCACAGCATGTGCTGTCCTCCCACTGACTGACACTGCTGCGCTAGGAGGGGGCTGAGGAGCCTCTCACCTAGCGCAGCAGAAGTGGATGCTGCGACCCCCCTCAACAGTGAGTTGCGACCCACTTTTGGGTCGCGACCCACAAGTTGAGAACCGCTGATGTAAACAATAGCGGAACTGTACCCCGTCAGATCTCAGTAAGTACAGATCTGAGTGAGGACAGGGTGGGATCATTAAGACCAAGGGGTGGGGGGAGCAGAAATGAGACGTTCACTTTGTTTTATCCTTCAAATAACATGCTTAGGAGATACCTTAAAACGGAACTCCAGGAGCATTTTTTTAAAATGGACCCTGCACTGCAAGGGTTAAGTGCTTGTATCAGTCCAGGGAGGAAAATAAAGTTATACTCACCTGATCCTCAGAGCCGGCCGGCTATGACGGCGCTGGCTGAAGCCTGTCTCCTCCGCTGCAGTGGTGGTTTGTCCCTCAGCATCTTCATGTTCTATACACTGTGTACAGAATGTGATGACTCGGAGACCTTAGACCGCTGCAGTGGAGGAGGGAGGCTCCAGGGACCGGTCTAAGAGCAAGCTGGGTCTGACATGCATGTGAGTATATCTTTATTATTTTCCTCCCTAGACCAAAACAAACACTTAACCCTTGCAGTGCAGGGTTAGCCCCACTGCAAGGGTTAATACACAATTTCCCCAGTTCTTCTTCAGAGTTCTTCTTTAAAGCATTATGGAATGGTACGATTTTCCTGGACAGTCTGAGTGACAGCATATTTTGGCAGCACATATTTGACTGTGGAATGTTTTTTTTTTTTTATATAGATTAGCTTGGCTTATATACAGCAGCAGCACCCCAAACTGATTCATTTCAGCTTAAAAAAAACCCCAAAACCTTCAATTTTAAGTAGTTAGGGTAAAATGTCCCTGTTGTAAAACTGTCCTGCCACTGACTAGTTTCTGTGAAGCCTATTAACCATAAAGAAATTACAGACGGTGAAGCAGTGAGATTGTTCCTCAGTAGAACAGTTTTGTACTAGGCCAAAATGTTCCAGACACACAGGGCAATAGGGGGGTGTTTTCATAAGAGAAGTGCCAGCTTGCAGAAGTTAGAGGTGTGTAAAAGTGTCCAGCAGCGGGATAGTTTTTATCTGGCATAGTAGGCCTAACCGTTGTGTGCCTAACTTTTATTGGAAGTGAATGAGAATGATAGAATGTGAAGTGGTTTAGGTGCACACTGTTTTTGCATTTCTTTTTCTTTGCAATGATGCCGCAGCAAAGCATTTACTTATTCATATCAAAAAGAAGATCTCACAGCTTCTGGCAACATTAGCAACAAACTCTTTACGGTTAACCCCAAACAAAGACAAGAGGCCACCATCTAAAATTGGTGGAGAAAGAATTTCAGCACAAGGGGCGAAGGGGGTTCTTCTCAGTTAGAGCGGTTAGGGTCTGGAACTCACTGCCACATGTAGTGATTTCAGCTAAGAGTGTGGAATCATTCAAGAAGCTCTTGGACGATTTCCTTAGAGACCATAATATACAGGGGTACATGTACTCTTAAGAACAAGATCACACATGGACTCATACACACGCACACACCAGCAGAACCATATACATACACGCGATAGGTTGGACTTGTGTCTTTATTCAACCTCATACTATGTAACAGCTCATTTGCTCGCTCCGATCTGAAGTGCTATGTATTATTATTATCATACAGGATTTATACAGGTCCAACAGTTTGCGCAGCGCGTTACAATATAAGGAAGACATTACAATCACAATTCAAGACAAGATGGTAAGGAGGGCCCTGCCCCTGAGGGCTTACAATCTAAAAGGGAGGGCACAGTACAGTTTGTCGGGCAAGTAACACGCTTTTCTGTCCACCTTGCTGGATAATTGGAAAGTGTGGGTGAGCTGTGATACTTTTAACACTACAAACTAATAAAAAATGCCCTATCAACATAAAATAAAATAAAACAGTATACCCCAAAAGGAGTGAAACCCCCAAAATACCACCTCATAAAACAAAAGCTAATTTCCTTTTTAAAGGAAAGCCTGGCAACATTAAAAAAAAAAAAAAGTAATTATTTATTGATTACACAGCAGTGAAAAGTGAGCTCTGCCCCAAATCAGCCACCAACTATAAAGATAAAAAAATATATATTTTAAAAGGCAGCAAAGAGTTAAATTAAAAACTCTAAATATGGGGAAACAAACGAGACCCCATTACTGCAATTCACAGAAGTAAAGCACAGTTGTCCCTAAGCAGTTTGTCTCTCCATCCTTTCCCCACGACAGCTTCAATATGCTGAAAATATGGCTGCCCTGAGCCCCCCCATTTTTATATTGAGGTGGCTGGCCAATCTAAGAGCCTCATTATTGTCCCTTTTAAACCTGCTGGCCATGATTTAGAGGCCATAGAAATCATTCTGGTGTTAAAAAAAAAATGGGGTATATATTAAGTAGAACAGAAATCTGGCGGGAACGTGAATTTCCATTTGCCACAAAACCAAGGATGGGCAAAGATGTCCCACAGAGGAAGTTCAGAACTTGAAATGATACAAGAAGTCAAAGGGATTTTAAGCTATCTCAAATGCTGATGAAATCACTTCCAATGGAAGCTGCTTCTTGATGTTTTAAAAGTTTTAGTTTTCCTGCAGAATCAGATGGTCTCCTGAGCACTGGCCCTGATATCCCGTTTTAGAGTGACTCCTTTCTCATGCAGAGTACTATGGAGTCACCCTTGTGTGTGCTAGTAAGCTGTGTGTGTCTCCACAAGCATACAAACACAGCAAATCAAGCTACTCCCCTCCCCCTGGCCCCTCTCCTCCAAGCTAGTAGATGGACAGTTACTGGAGTCTGCTCTGTCCCTTGTGATCTTGTACTGGACAGGAAGTTCAGGGAAGCTGAGACGTGGAATCAGCTGTAAGTGTTTGGGCAAAAATGTAAAGCAATGCTATGCTGGGCAATGTATGTATGTTTGTTTGATCGGGATTTATTATTGAAAAAAGGTTTGAGAGTTTTCAGGCCAGGTGCGCACTTGGGCAATGCCGCGATGCACGTCCTGGGACCGTGCGTTCATGTGTGGTTGCACACAACGTTTGCCACGCGGCCCCATTAATTATCAATGTAGTTCCATCCGCGCTGTACGTGTACCTTTTTTATGTGTCCCTTATATGTTTCGCGACACAGGCCATGCAGGTTTTTTTAGCCATGATCATGCGCGATCGCACAGGTGGAATTATGGCGCGATCTGCCTGGCGCTACTGGGGTGAGGTTGGAAAAGAATGGTATTGCCAGAGCGATCAGCAGTGGTGTGCGATTCCGTGACCGCGTGGCCATCGTGCACGATTGCTGCGCCGTCACGAATCGTTCAAGTATGAACCTGGCCTAAGAGCACTTTGAGGTGTAGTTCAGGTGACAGGCTTAGTTATCGCGGTGACACAAGGAAGTGCATGTTTACAGGGCTAAGTGAAATTGTGTCACTGTATTGAGGAATTATATCCTATGGGTATCTTCAATATGAAAGCTTACAAACTTCTAGATAGATGTGGTTATTAGGAGGGGGATAGAACGTATGGAAATTCAATATAGCAATATATATTTTAGTTTTTTGATCTTTAAGCAGCAGAGTATTTTTTAGGATTTCTGGAGGAAACTGGAACATCTGCAGTGAACCAATGCAAACACAGGGAAGTCCATACAGTTGTGGGAGGGATACAACCCAAGACACCATTGTGGAAAGGCAGGATTGGCAGATCTGTGTATCTCTTCTTTAGAGAAATGAACCAGATCTGTAAATTTGTTAGGCAGAGGGAACATGGAAAAGGTGGGATGATGTATTTAGCATTTTTCTTTTGTATTTAATTTTAAGGCCCCTTTCACACGGGCAGCCTGATCAGATCCACCTGTAAGTTTTTCAGGCAGACCCAATCAGATGCCCAATGGAAGTCTAAAAGGCAGCCAGGTCCTAAACGGACAGGCGTCTGTTTACATCCAGTTACCCCCGGCTCAGTCCAGGTCCAGAAAAACAAACGGAACAGTGTTCGGTTTTGCCGGAACTGTTTGTGCCGAATCAGGGGTAATCTAATGTAAACAGATATAAGTCTGGGGTCCAGTCATTTCAGGTTCCTTCTCCATTGCAAAGGTGGAGGAGTAAACTGGATGGACACGGAAGTCACAGCGGTGACACGCCATCCGTACTGCACCGATTTGGAAGGAATCCGTGCATGGATCCCCTCCTGATCAGCCCTTGTGAAAGGGGCATAACTCTAGAAATGGTAGAAGAATCTTGCCTCCTGTTAGAGCAAACTGTATTTCTGGAGACGTCACATATCTAAGAGATATTTGTTTAGTAGATATTTTTCTGACTAATCCTTGAGGTGTGAACCGGTTTTGTGTAGTGAAAATTGACCTTTGAGGCTTTGCTCTTGAAGGGATCCTGATAGGAAGGCTGTTACCTGGCACAGCCGGGGCTCCAACCCAGCGCTGTAAGCTGCGTGATTCATTGTAGTAGTGCTGTTTTATAAGCAGGCATATGTTTATAAACAAATATATATGTACGGGAATGTCCAATAGTGTGACCCTTTCATGATATATGCTTTGAGACAATACACCACATTACGTGGATCTAAATATAACAGGGAGCAGTGTAGGTTAATGCAGCATGTGCTATATGCAATATATATTATGGTAATATAGTTGTGTACCCCAGATATATAGTTTTATCCATATACAAAATACATTTTACATTATTCTAAACATTGGTTTTATATATCGAAATGAAAGCTTATTTTGATACTTGACACCATTAAAATCCAAACTCTGTATGTAGGTTACTTTCTAAATTTGCAACTGCTAGTCGTCGGGCTGTGATGTTGACCCTCTGGCTTCAATAATGTGACCTGAAAAGCTATAAAAAAAGGCACCTGGCATTTTTAGAAGGTCAGCAATAGCAGCCCCCCAATTTCTGTCAGGAAAGTTTTACTTTGAGCAAGCATTAAAAATACACCTGGCAATGTTGACTATTCCTAACCTTGTTGGTGAAAGTTTATTCTCAGGCTGCAGGAATGGAAAATGTCAGGTGTCTGCAGGTTAAACAGGTAAATCAGGTTGTTGTCCTGTTATGTGGTAGATATCTATTTCAGTGACGTGTCTCTTTCGCTGGTGTAAGCTGACAAGCCACAATCATGTAGTCCATAGAAAACAGAGCTTTACCTGTCTTCACTTTTAAGCTACCAGAGCATTGATCAAATACAATCAATTCCTGAACTTTACTCAATGTAGAACATTTATCAAGCAAATAAGCAAGACATGTGGACAGAAAACAGGTGGCCTGTCAGTTAGCAAAATATATGTGACTGGCTTCATGTGTATTTGTGCCCCCTGCGGCTGTAATCTACGCAGGAAACTGTGACAGATTTCCACAGGTCTGCCACAGATTTACTATTGGTGCTCTGAAGTGTAGCTCAGAAATATTTGACTTGAAATATTAGATGCTTGTGGAATTCAACAACCTCTAAAACCCATTTGTTGAAAACTAACCCAAAGGCTGCGCGTACATCAGTTAGCTGATCTACATAACTGATATATCAAGTCCTTTTGGGCTAGTTCACACCAGCCATAGTGCAGGGGTGTGGAATTCCTATTGCCCCCTGGCGCCCGGGATATGCAGTTTCGGGCGCCGGGCGAGTAGTTTTTTTGTACATTTAGCCCTGCTCTGGACAAGCAGAGCTAAATGTACAGCGGGGAGCTGCCGCTCGTGTAGTACAAGTGATCTGACCAGATCACTTGTATCACACAAGCAGCGGCGATCGTGTCCGCCCCCACCGCCCGCCGTGGTTTTCGGGGTCCCCCTCTCTTCGGGGGGACCCGAGACCACTGCAGAACGGCTCAGCCATAGAGTGTAGAGTAGACGAAGAACGGACGTTCTTCGTCTGCTGTGTGGGATCACTGAGACCGTGGCGCTGTAATCGCAGCACCACCTGTCTCAGCTATCAGAAACTGCACAGAACTTCTGTGTTGGAGGGCAGGTTCCATAAAGAGAACCTGTCACCTCCAAACTATCACATAGGGGCTTGTGATATGAATACAATTCAGTTTTAAAAAATTAAAAAATAAATAAAAATGTAAAAAATAATAAATTATATAAATAAATTTGAAAAATAAAAGTGATAAAGTAAAAAATAAACTAAAAAACAATTAAAACCAACCCCGCTGCCCCCTGCCGCAGGACATTGTGTGTGTGTGTGTGCGCGTTGAGTGCTGCCGCCATTCCATTGTGGTAGCCAGGCAGCAGAACTTACACACAATGTGCATAAAGGGCAAGTTCACTTTCCCAGGTAATATGGGAAAATGGAATCTGGCCCCCGTCTCTTCCAACTTCCCTCAGCTCCAGCCCGCCCCCTTCCTCCCCGCTACACTTACCTTTTGGCGAACAGTCCATCCCCTCCGCCAGTACGGGTGTACTGTCCAGTGCAGCCCTGCCCTGCCCTGCGCATATTGCATTTCGCTCGCAAATTGCAAGCACTCATTGGTCAGTGTGCCGATACCGAGTATTTGGGCGAGTACTTGTACTCACCCAAATGCTCCAATACCTTCCCTGATACAGGAACTTACGGACAGAGGAAAATTTCCTCTGGCCGCCAGTGCTGTAGGGGAATCGGGAAGCCGTTCGGCAAGTAATGACCCGCCTCCTGGTTTCCTGATTGGCCAATGACAATTAAGCTGGCCAAACAACATGAAGTCGGCTTCCCTGGCACTCAGGAAGCCGGGCGGCATGTCCTTTCCCGCTGCCCGGCTTCCTGATTACCCGGGAAGCCTGCTCCATGCCAGCGGAAGCAACTGTATTGGTATTCAGTATCAACGAGTACCAAAAGTAAAATATCGGTACTGGTACTTGATACCGGAAAACCGGTATTGATGCGTTCCTAGTTTTGATTAAAACATTTTTTTTTTGTATTGGGACAAGTAGATTGTCATGAAGGACAAGTACATTCTGCCCCTGTTTTAGCCCTTGGACAAGTAATTTTTTTTTAAATTTCCACACCCCTGTAGTGCGTCCTGTCCTGATTCTGTCCGGAACGCACTGGATCGCATTGCGGCCCCCCTCACTTTGTTGTGGGGCGGGAGGAGGTGTGGCGGTGCATTGAAGTGAATCTGGCTGTCAACTGGCCTCTGATAAACAATCCAGCGCAGATCGTTTTTTCATAGGGCAGTAAGAGTCCGCCGCATGTGTAAACGAGACCTTAAAGTGTAATTCTACTTTTGCAGTCCAATTAGAGAAAACCAGCTAAACTTGGGTCATAGGTCACCTAATAACCTCATACTGCCCCTAATGCAATTATGAGACTGTCTTTTCCACCATATGTCATTTCTATGGAAATTTGGGCACTTGATGTACAGAGCTTGGTAAAATAGATCCAACAATCTGCACCTTCATGGACATGTACAAACAAAAGTCTGCAGATAGTCAGGCTATGAGGATTACAGACAACTGTGCCTGACCTCTGCCTACCAGGGACTTTGTCAGGATGTCATTATGATGGAGCTGTATATGATGTTCCTTATAGTAGCTTAATAAAAATGATCCTAAGCAGCTGTCAGAGGGTAAATGAAAGCCAACACTTGATACCATTTGTATAAATAGGTCCCTTTGTGTTTGTAAACCTGCAAGTCTCCTTTATTCCTTGACTCCCTAAACAATGGTAATTTCATTACCTGGATTAGACCGTACGTTTGCTGATGTAATTTCATTGTCAGTCAGCAGGGACATATTGGTTTTTCCATGATTTACATGCCTTAGCATAACTTGCTTCAAGCTGTTTCAAAATCTTGTTTGAGAAATGCTAATGTAATCATGAACCATTGGTGTAACATGTCCTGCTGCAGTCCTATACTGTACTGTATATCCGGGTGGACAAATGAATATGGAATTCAGGAGCCATGCTGTCCAATCCAGGAGCCAGCAGGATTTTTTTTTAGGAGCCAGTTCCATTGATAACAATGGAACTGCTGCTGTATATATGCCCACACACACTGGCCATTGCATTAGGTGCACCTTTTTATGTTGGTCCTGATGGCATCACACACACTTCATTCAGAGTTGTTCAACATATACTTTTATGCTCTATACCTCATCCCAAAGATGCTCTGTTGTGTCAAGGTACACAACAATCTTCAGGTATTCTTCATTCGAACACCGGGACCGTGCACTGCCATATATTGCATGACCGGACCGCACTGAGACTGTGCGGCCTGGTACCATTTGATCCGCGGACCGGGGGTTGGGGAACACTGTTATAGACCCCTGATGTCTCCATAAAGATGAAATGTCACTGTAAATTTGCTATAACCTAAGGTGCTTCTTAGTGTAAGTTAAGTGTATAAAAAAAAAGTTTAAAAAAAAAATGAGTCACATAAAAATTAGTTACACATTTAAAAAAAAAAAACACAATTTTTTTTAAAAGTTCCTTCGCCCCCACATACACACGCAAACATGCGTCAGGTGCGCCTGTGTGCGAAGAAACAATGATAGCGCTGCACTTGTTACATATCGCCACGAACGTCAGATCGCAAGCAATAATTTTAGGGCCATTAATCCCTCATAACACTAAACTGAGGAGTGGTAAAAGCTTTTAAAGCGTCGCCTATGGCCAATTTTGGGTATGGTAGTTTGTTTTTTTTGCGATTTCACACGCGCGCACTTTTAAGGCTTGATGTGTTTGGTGTCTATTTACCCGACGTGATCCCATCTTTTATATTTTATCCAAAAATTGGGTAATAATATTTAATAATGTAACGAAAAGTTAATTTTTTTTCAAGACTTTCTGTACTTTTTTTGTTATATAGTAAAAAATAAGAACCCCAGTGGTGATTTAATACCATCAAAAGAAAGCTCTATCTGTCTACAAAAATGGTATAATATTAATTTCAGTACAGCGTTGCATGACTGAAAAAATGTCCGTTAAAGTACCGCAGCGCTGAATACTGAAAAATGGCCTGGACAGTGGTTAACCGAGTGGTTATTTCCTGACACAATTTGGAATTCATGCTGTTCCCATATTACTTAGCCTGCCTTCTGCATGTTGCAGCAAAATCTTTTTTTTCTTTTTAAACATGACAGAACTTTTTTACACAACCATCCAGTTTTGCTGATCCCTTGTACTCTGTAGCCTCATTTTCCTGCTGCTAGCTGGCAAAAGTGGAGCCCAGTGTGGTCTTCTGCTGCTGCAGCCTATCTTCTAGCGCACACTGCCCATTCAGCATTGTGGTCATCGGAAGCCTGCCCCTCAGCGGGGCGGGCTTGGATTATCGCAAGTACGATCTGCCAGTCCAAGATGGGCAGATCGTATGTTTTTTAAATTACCTTACAACCATCGCAAGACAAAAGTCTTGCAATGGTTGTAAGGCCTGTGGCCAGCTTTAGGTTTGTGATATGAGCCTCCTGTATTGAGCCGCCATCAATTGTTCCAAGGGAATTGACCTGATAAATGACTTTTCTACTTCGGCAAAAAATGTACTTAGAAGTAATACGTGAATATGTTAAATTATGCGCATGGATGGTTTCATTTGTTAAAACGGTTCTGTTGATTTTTTTTTCCCATTTTCTTCTTTTCTTCCATTGCAGGAATAGTGGCACAGGAGACCCACTTTGAAAACCTGCAGTCACTTGGGCGCTCATACATCGCAGCTTCTTATGTGAAGACTCTAGAATCAGCTGGAGCCAGAGTTATTCCTATAAGGTAATGAGTAATAGTGGACAGACACCTTGAATTAATCCTGTGGTTTATGTAACGTCCCTAATCTGTAATATGGATTAAAATGCAGGCAACCAGAGGTGCCTACATACATTTGCCTCTTACATACCACACAACTAAAACCCACGGTGATCTGTTATGGAAATAACTTTGACTTGGAAGCTGCCATTTTTAATGTGATGGATGGCCCCTACCTGCGGTATGCCTAATATTAATAAATAACATGGTTTACCTTTCTAGAATAAACCTGCCTAAAGAAGAATATGTGAAGATCTTCAACGCAATAAACGGGTATGTCCTTGGCTACTTCTTTTTAACTACCTGAGTAACTAGCCTGTATAGCACTCCATGCTAATCTCTGTTTCCATTGAAACTGCCCATATAACATAGATATTACAGTGCACTTTTATTAGAGAATGTGGCTCTTTGACTTTAACAGTCTCATAATTGGGTACCACTAAAAAAAGAATAGAATTTTATGGGGGGGAGGAGGGGTGGGGTTTCCTCTTTCTGAACATATCACTGACGATCAGGTCCAAAGAAACCACCAACCACAGCAAGCAGCTCTGGGTGACTTAGAGAAGACAGCTCACTGCCTTCAAATTACCAACTTTCTTATCTTTGCTTGTGGATTGGGTTAGAGTCTAGGTCAGGGAAAGTGTTAATATATCTGAGGGAATTTTTTGCTGGGTAAAATAAAAAGCAATTATTTTTATTTATTTCATTTTTTTTTGTTAATTTTTCTTTTTACTTTCAATAGTTCTTTATTGAAGTCAAGTGAAGCATACATAACAAAGTGCATATAACATAAGTTCATTTTTCTTTTTAATTAGACATAAAAAATGCTGAGAGTACAAAACCTGTATTGCTATCACAATGTATATGGAAAATGCAAAAAAAAATAATAGGTGGGGGATCTCTTTCTGATTTTATTGATGTTTGGGTCTCTGTTGGGAAGGCTTCTGATCACTTCCTGTCCTAGTTGACCACAGTCAAAGTGGCAGGAATTAAAGGAATCTCCCCAGTGGGAATGCAGATAGCAATATACACTTTTATCTACCTTTTAAGAAAACTCATTTTTCTAGGGTTTTACTTTAACTTGCAGATACGTAAGTTAAAATACATTTGGTGCTAAGTTGAGCAAAATCACAAGATTTTTAAGTTTTAACGTTTAACGCTCTCCTTTTGTTTTCTAGGGTTCTTCTGCCAGGTGGTGGAGTTGACCTTAAAACTTCAGAATATGCAAGAGTGTCCAAGATATTTTATGATCTGGCCATTGCGGTAAACTCATTGCTAATAACTATAATGAGGGGGATTTACTAGGACTGGAGCAGACAGAATTTGGATTTACTAGGACTGGAGCAGACAGAATTTGGTTCAGGCTGCATGGCAACCAATCAGCTTCTAGCTTTACTTTCAAAGCTCATCTGAGCAAGCTGATGATAGAGGTTGATTGGATGTCATGCTAAATATGGGACATCACAATTGTAGCCACTTAGTAGCTCTTTTGCTAAAGGCAGAAGTCAAACAGAAAGCTTTCCCTGAAAAACTAGTTAATGGTTTACACCAGCATTTCTCAAGGTTTTTTTTCAGTCATGGCACCCTTTTAAAAACATGAAAACTCTTAAGGCACCCCAGACTAAAATGTAAAAAATGACGCGTAGTTCTTTCAAAGATCTATACCAGATCCTTATCCTTGATAGGTGTCTGGTATGGATTTTAAGGGAGGACTGCATGAAAAAAATTAGAGTTCCCCCTTTCCCATCAGAAGCCCTTTTCACATCAGAGTCCCCCCTGGATTGCTGGTGCTCGCCTACACCATGGAAATGCATGACACTGTGTGAAAATTTGAAGACACCCTGGTTGAGAGAGGCTGGTTTACACTACCATCCTACCCTAAATCAATCTGTGTCAATCATGATTAAGGTCAACTTTTTGAATACATTAGAAATGTGAGCAGAGTACTGTCATGTATTAAAAGGGAATGTACTCTAGAGACAAAGTGATCATTTTGCCACTTATTAGATCGCTGGTTCGGCCTCATCTTGAATATGTGGTTCAGTTTTGGTCACCAATCCACTGAAAGGATGTCCTGGAGAAGGTCCAGAGAAGGGCAACTAAACTAATAAATTGGCTGGAGGATCAAAGCTATGAGACTAGGTTGCTAAATTTAAACTTGTTCACACTAGAAGTGAGGAGATTAAGAGGAGACATGATTTTGATGTACAAAATGTTTAGTGATAAGACAACATCCGCAATACACTTTTTACTCTAAACTCCGTAACAAGGACTAGAGGCCACCACTTAAAACTGGTGGAGGAAAGATTTATCCACAAATGGCGTAGGGGCTTCTTTTCAGTTAGAGCGATTTACATTTTGGAACTCTCTGCCACAAGCAGTGTTATCTGCAAAAAATATTGATTTGTTCAAAAATCAATTAGGTACCTTCCTCAGAGACGGTAACATACCGTGGTGCAGGTACTCTTAAATACTAGACCACACAGGGACTCTTTTACAGTTATAAGACAGTGTCTTATTTTCGGGGAAACACGGTATGTAACTATGTAACCGGATGTCATAACTTGCTTTAAACTAATGAGTAAGATGAGCCTAACATTGTCATGAATGTCTCTCTCTTACAGGCTAATGACAGAGGTGACTCTTTTCCCATTTGGGGAACATGCTTAGGATTTGAAGAACTGACAGTTCTAACAAGCGGGGAACTTCTCTTAACACTAACAAATACAGAGGACATTTCATTGCCTCTAAACTTCACTGATAGTAAGTACTTTACAGAAGGGGGTTTCAACTATTTAGAGCAACTTACAGGAGAGCTCTGTTTGAGGAGAAAAAACACCTGTCAGGATCTGGATCTGAACCCAGGGTCTCTGCTATGATTGATAATGGCTTTTCCTTCTGAACCACTTGAAACTCAGGATAGCTCCTTGCCTGATCTCTTGTGCAATCTCCTTTAGTCCTAGTTTTATGCTGACCTCCAAACTCCTTGCTCCCCCCCCCCCCTAAACGTCCTATTTAAGCCATGTCTCTGCGCTTCCTGTTTGCCAGATTATTGTGCTCCTGCCAATATCTTGCTTTCAGTTCTTGCTGCCAAACTATATCCTTTAAGCAGAACTCCGGGTAAAATTTGTATTAACCCTTGCAGTGGGCTACCTCCACTCTGCAAGGGTTAGGTGCTCGATTGTGTCTAGCTTCAAAAAGGAAAGTTGTACTCACCCGATCCTCTGAGACGGCTTGCTTTTAAACTGGTCACTTCCGCCTTACTCCTCCTCCGCTGTAACAGTCTCATAAATCATCACGTTCTATACACAGTGTATAGGACATGAGGATGCTGACGAACATACCATCACTGCAGCAAAGGAAGAGACGGGCAGGAGGGAGCGCTGTGACAGCTGGCTGGCTTGGAGGATCAGATGAGTATATCTTTTTGCTATTTTTAAACCTAGACACAAACGAGCAGTTACCCCTTGTAGTGCGGGGGTAGCCCCCCTGCATTGGTTGAGAATCGTTTTACCAGGAGTTCTGCTTTAAACCTGCTATTTGTGTACCAATCCTTGGCTGCTGATTACCGACTACATTTATGGACTTCCAGTTTAAACCTGATACCTTTTGGCTACTGACCTTGGCTTATTCACTGACGATGCTTCTGCCTGCTCTTATACTGTTACTGACCACTAGTGTACCGACCCCGGCCTGTTTATACCACAAACTTGTCTGCTGTTTTAGCTACAGGACTCCAAGCTTGATCCCACATCGTGATGACACCACTGTTCAGGTTAAAGTGACCCTGTCACCACAAGGTCGCTTCTACAAAAGAAGCCTATATGTACTTACCGCTCCGGCTGCCCTTGTGCTAAAAAGCTAGAACATCTCTGATCCCCAGCTGTCTCATGTATGTGACCGGATGAGTCAAATATTTGCCCCTCCTGCCAGTTCTTATGTCCTGTAATGCCAGTGCCTTTTTAAGTACATGGGCAGCCGGAGAGGTAAGTAAGTAAATGCTTCTTTTACAGATGATCTGTGGTCACTTAACTTTGTACATTATACAGATTTTAGGCAGATTTCTGCTCTGTGCTTCCTGTGCACACAATTCATTTAACAGGCGCTAAGTGGAAACGCCCGCCTGCTATATCACATGATTAACTGCAAGGTTGTAATCATACTGCCGAGGAAAGTAAGCCAATCACATAAACAAGAAGTTCGATTTTTCACTGTGTTCTGTATACAAACAGAGCTTAGACTACCTTTCATTTTTCACTGATGCAAACGGGAAGTTTTAGAAGTTGCTCCATTGTGAAATGGAAAGGTAATTTATAATAATATTCTAAGCTACACTGTGTAGCATCTAAATATTGATCAGTTTTAACAAAAGTTGAGTTTTCTTTTGAAGGAGAAGTGCGTAAAAAGTAAAACATACTCTCCCTGCTACTTAGAGCCAACATCAGACACTCCATCTGTCACATGACGGCTCTATACGGAGAGCTGAGCGATCGTATATCCACTGATCACTCAGTCTTCTCCCTGCCGAGAGCGGTGCATGTCAGTCACTCCTCCTTGTAGAGATTCCCCCCTTCCCTCTCCATTTCTCCAGTGTTCATTAGAGGGACAGAGAGGGGAGGGGGTGGGCACAGCTGGCACTGGCTATAGAGAGGCAGAGCCAACTGTCACTTAGTCAGCTGGGGAGGATCCTGACAATATTGTCAGGATCCTTCCCAGCTCCAATGGTGTAAATGTACTCCTGTGACCTAAAAGATAAGTAAAAGCAAAAAAAAAAAAGGTTTTTCTTTATTTTTGTCTTTTTTTGCACACATTTTAAAATCCACATTTTGGGTCTGAAGATTACTTAGACCCCCCAGAATGATATATTTCTGGAAAGAGACCCTGTAGAGTAAAATGGTAGCATTTACGATTTTTATGTTGCATGATATTCGCGCAGCTGTTTATCAAACTGTTTATTAGTAAAAAATACAGATAAGTTAATTTGAGTGTATCTAAACACAATATATTACCCAATGTTTGGTGAAGTATAAAAGATAAGGGTCGTGCTGAGTAAATAGATACCCAACATGTCAAGCATGGATGAAATGGGGAAAAACCTATGGTACCTATAATTGTCCATAGGCGATGCTTTCGAATTTTTACAGGTCATTAATTCAGAGTTTACCATGAATAAGGGCCCTAGAGTTTTTGCTCTCACTCCACCGTGCGTGGCGATACTAAGACGTGTGGCCTGATCATCGTTTTTGTACGTAGGTGCACCCAACGCGTCTTTGCATTAGTATGTGCATGGGGGGCAGGTCCTCTTTTAAGAAGAATTTAGGGGTCTCTCCTTCAATGTCACATTTTATGTAGTAGCTGGGGAGGAGAAAAGGGGAATACTATAGAATATCACTTGACAGCTTTGAGTCTTCTGGGGCTGCTGACATCACATCCAAGATGGCAGCACCCAGCTACAGTCTCAGGGCTTTTGGCTTGTCTTTACAAGGGAGGCTTTTACAGGTAAATAATACAAATACAATCTATTAAATACACCTATAATCTTATAGGGAGGTTTTTGTTGAAATGAGTGGTCTGGTGACAGGGTCTGTTTAAAGAGAATTGTTTGTTCATTCATTGATGGCAGTACATTTGTGGAAATATGGTTAATCCTTTCATTGTATTCTTCATGTTTATTTTATTCAGACTGTACCATAAAGGATTCACTGTCTTCTGTATTGGCTTCATCTTGTAGGTGCTTTACACAGCAAATTATTCCAAAAGATGCCCCTGCCACTGTATAAATCTCTGTCAACCATGCCCATAACTGCAAATTTCCACGACTGGAGTCTGTCAGTGCAGGTGCGTGAACACATAATACTTTGCTTATTCCCTCTCTCTGGGTTTATATGTGCTGCTGAGGGGTAGGCAACATCGGCACTCCAGCTGTAGTGAAACTGAAAATCCCATAATGCCTCTGCTTCTGAAAGTCATGCCTAAAGTTTTCAAACTATTGCAAGTTGTCCAAACTATTACAATGACTCATGGGACTTGTAGTTCCACAACAGCTGGAGTGTCACAGATGCCTACACCATGTCATAATCACATATTATCTTTTGACTTATTTTATATATCATACATCTACTGAGTTACAGACGATGCCTAAGTCTGTCCTCACACATTACAATCTGAATGTACAATCTCCTTTAGCGGTACCGATAGCCATGTAGTGTGCAGGCCTACCTGAGTGGGTTGTTTAGGAAGGCCCTTTATATTACAGAGCTGTTCATAAATCTAATGGGGATTGTACAGTCAGACTGTAATGTATTCAGCCAGCTAAAGACAATAAAAACAAAAATCTACAACAGACCGAAATCAAAATGATTATTATTACAGGTATTTCTATGTTGCAATCAATTGACACACCAATTTACATATTATTCACATATCAGTCCCTGCCCTCAATGGAAATCTGACGGGGGTTCTTGCCTTCCCCCTAACTCTACTACAAAGCACATTTTTATTTCTGTGTTGGTGTTGGAGAGTTCCCCTCACTTCCTTCCTTGCTCAGGCTCCTGCAGTCCCTTCCTTCCAGTCGCTGTCTGTACATTGTGCATTGGAGCCAGTGAAGCATTGCAACCATGATCAGTGGATTACAGGTGCAATGCTCTGGTTCCTGCAGATTCTCCCTCCCATCTCTGTCCATACCTTGGTACAGACATTCAGTTACAGGGACGGGAGGAAGTACGAATGGAATACAAGAGCAGTGACGTCGCTACATTTATACTTAATTGAGAGTGTGGTGGTAGAGGGGGCTTGTAGTAACAATCACAGATCCTGTGAGTGGATGACACTCCAAATATAAAAGATGACAGTAGTCTGTGGAGTGAAGAACCTCACTATTCAAATAAGTGGAGGGGTGGGAAGGTGGTGGGGGTTGACAATGTAGCCATTAATCTATTCAATAAATCATACCTTGTCATACTCCATGGCAAATTCTGCATTTGGTGAACACGTTGTTAGTTTACTGACAGTGTAATGCAAGGGTAGCCAAACTCTGCCCTTCCAGCTGTGATGAAACTATAAATTCCAGTGGCGGAACAATCACAATAGTGACCCAGGCGGCCGCTATGGGGCCCGAGGCACAGGGGGGCCCGGCTAGGACGCCCACCTGATGCTGTGCGGGCCGTCTGGGTCGCTATGGCATCTCAGGCGGCTCTGAGGTGGAATGTGTCACTGTTAGATCACTGACAACTTGTCAGTGATCTGTGCAGCGGCTTGTTCCTCCACACAGCTGCTGCTGAGTCAGTGACAGCCAACAGCTGTGGAGGAGGAGGCCGGCCCGGCTTCGGCAGAGAAGGAGGAGGTGGGGCCCGGTGATGGAGGAGGCGGGTCCCAGCGACGGAGGAGGCGGAGATCGATCAGGGCTGACAGGTAAGAGGGTTTGACCAGCCCACTTGAGACCCTGCAGAGCCCACCATAGAGGGTCTATGGTGGGCTCTGCAGGGTCACTCTTGGGTGGGTTGTTTGGGTTATCAGGTGGCCGTAACTAGACATCATAGGGCCCCATACAAAATTTTGCTATGGGGCCCTGTGATTTCTAGTTACGCCCTTTACAAATTTCATCATGTATCTGCCTCTGGGACTTATGTCTGTGGCTGTCACAGTCTTGCAATGCCTAATGGGATTTGTAGTTGCACCACAGCTGGAGGGCCAGTTTTTATACCCCTGGTGTAATTAATCTAACAGGCTGCTAGTTTTATATAATGTTGTTTATTTTTATGTGTTCTTGTATATGTTTTACTTCACAGAATTTTACAGCAAATGAGAAGCTAAGAAAGTTCTATAATGTTTTGTCAACAAACTCCGATGGTGTGTTGGAATTTGTGTCTACTATGGAAGGTAGGAATCGGACCATTCTTGCTGTGTTATTATAGAAAACGCAGGATTTAATGTTCTCCATTTGTTCAAGTTTTTGTACACAAGATGTATTTAAGTGGATGTAAAGCAGAAAAATCATCTGCTACTTTCTCCCTTTTAGTTCGTTAAATATACCATTTGGAAGCATTTTGTTATATCTGTATGATAAGTGCAAAAATAGCTGTTGATCATGTCCGAATTTCAGAGCTGTCCTGTGGACACTCTGTGTTATCTGAAGCAGTCCAATTTGGTCTCCTACTTCAGAGTTTTTTTTGGCACAGTGGTGAGGTGATTAGCACTTCTGCCTTGTAACACTGGGGGTCCCTGATTCAAATCCCGGTCAGGACACTATCTGGAAGGAGTTTGCATGTTCTCCCTGTACGTGTGTGGGCTTCCTCCGGGTACTCTGGTTTCCTGCCACACTCCAAAGACGTGCTGGAAGGTTAATTGGCTCCTGTCTAAATCGGCCCTAGTGTGTGTGTGTGTATGCATTTGAGATGCGGACCTTCGGTTGTAAATTCCTTGTGGGCAGGGGCTGTGTAAATTGTCAGCGTTGTATAAATACCTGTAATAAATAAATTGGTGTCTATGTCTTAGAGATTGGGAGGGTTGATCTTTTTAGCAAAAGACAACTGGACACGGCTGACACCGCTCCGTCCACAAAAAGTGCGTGTGTGTGTCCACAACAGGACTTAGGAGCTGAGTGCGTTTCTCTCAGTAGGTATTTTTCGGTACTTGAAGGGTCTTTACAAGGATAAAACAAAGGAACATGTGCACGTATTGCAGAGATGTACTGCATACTATGCTGACATACACTTACAAAATCACTGTTATGGGACTAAAGCAGATTCAGTTTAAGCTTTCTGACATGTCTCTAGTAAATCATAACATAGCCATGTAAAGTTAAAAGAGGAATGTACTCGACTTAGTTTAATCCGAAGTTGGGGTCCAGTCACACCATAGTGTTGCATTAAACGCAAGATACCATACGTTTAGCACTCAATCCTCTGAGATGGCTTGCTCTTAGACCATTCCCTGGAGCCTGTCTCCTCCTCCGCTGCAGCGTTCTAAGATTTCTTGAGTCCTCATATCCTATACACAGTGTATAGGAAGAGAGGATGCTGAGGGAAATACCATCGCTGCAGCAGGGGAGACAGGTTTCAGGGACTGGAGTCTAAGTCAGCTGGCTCTGGGGATCGGGTGAGTATAACTTTGTTTTAGCACCTAGACAAAAAAGAGCACTTAACCCTTGACATGCAGGGTAGCCCAAATGCTGGGGTTAAGAACACTTTTACCCAGAGTTCTGCTTTAAATAATTTTATAGCTGGCCTAAGAGGTTATTTATATCTGTTTGCAGTTCTGCTTTAAGTCTTTAGACAGCTAATAAAAAAAAAAAAAAACGTAGGCACCCAAATATAGACGGCATTTAGAAAATGTGGAGGATTGGTTCTAATGAAAAGTGACATTTTAGCTTTGTTGAAGAATAAATAGCCCACTACATATATTGCATGCATGTGACACTACATATATTGCATGCATGTGACACTACATATATTGCATGCATGTGACACTACATATATTGCATGCATGTGACACTACATATATTGCATGCATTTGTACAATCTGCATAGGAGATATTACTAACGCCCCTAAATTGGGAAAGCTGAAGAGACTCTCAGAGACAAATGGGAAGATCTCAAGGGGGAAGATTAGTTCTGAAAACAAGGTTTAGGATGCAGATCTTGTGATTTTTATTAAAAGAATGCAATTTACGTTCGCACATTGTGTTTTACTTCTCTTTAGTTAAGGTTGTGGTACAGAGTATGTGTCACACATGTGGTTTGTCTGTCTAGCATGGGGACAAGTAACTTATTTATTTTTTGTTAAAAAAAATACATTGCTTAGGTTTTAAAAAAGAAACATTTAAAATGGTAATACACGTACAATAAATACAAAAAAAGTTGCACGGGGATAAGGAGTACATTTCCCTATACAATGTCAGCACAGAAAATTAATCATATTTCAGTTGTAAATTTGCGTTTACACGTACAATAAAACTCCATCCAAAAGCTCTTGTTTTTGTTTCAGATAGACTGGGGAAGGTTTCTTACATCACTTAAAGTGACACTAAACTCAGGAGTTAAATCATAAAAATGCATTCAAACTATTAAGAAAAATGTATCTTATTTATGTATCACTCAGCTGTAGATCCTCAAATCATCTCTGAATTCATGCCGACACTGTCCTTCCTTCTGGAGGGTGGCTACTTTTGTTTCCCATGTTCCCTGTGTGTGTTGTAAAGTAGCCACCGCTCCAAGTTCTCCCATAATAGACCATAACATCAATACAAATGAGTAAACTAAACATGAGATTGTAGTCCATCACAGAAGTGATTTGGATCAGTGGCTACTTTGCAATACACACAGGAACCATGGGGAACAAACAAGCCCCCTATGTGATAACAAATATAAAATGACTGAGACCCCTAATGTCTCCATAAAGAGGACCTAAGACCCCTAATGTCACCTAGGGACCCCCAGAGAAGCTGATGGAGCAGAGATCTACTTCACCAGCTTTTTCTCAGGTTATAGCAGCCTGAGAAATGAAAGCTAAAGGCGGAAGTGATGTAATACTTCCGCCTTCAAGCATTGGAGGAGAGATCAGCAGTGGGGGAATGCTGATCTCTCCTCTGTTCCTTGTGTAAGGATCCGCTGTGGCAGGCCCGTGGGGGCAGCAGAGCCCTGGATAACTGGCAACAGTGTAGAGGTGGAGGCGGGGGGAGCGCAGAGGGCAGCCGCAGATTGTCATCATACAGGTGAGCGGGCCACTATAGAGCGGCCGAACACTTGTATGTTTTGCGGGGGGAAAAATCATGTACATGCACGCAGGGGCGTATATGCCGCGAGGCAAACAAGGCGTTTGCCTGGAGCGGCAGATTCGCTGAGGGCGGCGTTGCTGCCTTGCCTAGGACATGGGGGGGGTGCTGTATGAGCAGCGGCGGGTCAGTCAGGGGAGGGGGGATTTTCCGAGAAGCTGCGGGGGAGGGGGCGGCGCTGCTGCCTTGCCTAGGGCAGCAGCAAAGTTAAATACGCCGCTGTATGCACGTCCACCGGCTGGGAAGAGTTCACTGTATTTACAACGGGCGGATGGCAAGCGGCTAAAGAGCCTCAGGGAAAATATTTACTTAACCCTTGCATTGGGGCTACCCCTGCACTGCAAGAGTTAAGTGCTCGTTTTTGTCTGGCTTCAAAAATAACATTTATACTCTCCTGATCCTTGGAGCCAGCTTGCTATAAGACCACTCCTTCCAGCCTCGCTCCCCCTCAACTGCATCGGTCTAAGGGCTGATGAGTCATCACATCCTATACACTGTGTAGGACGTGAGGACGCCAAGGGACATTCCATTGCTGCAGCACAGGTGAAGAGGGGCAAAAGGGGCCGGTCTAAGAGCAAGCCATCTCCGAGGATTGGGTGAATGTAACTTTATTATTGGAGTAGCTCCACTGCAAGGGTTAAGAAATAATTTCCCTGGAGTAATGCTTTAATGCAATTTTCTTTGTCTGTTAATCTGCAGCCAGCTGCAATTTTCTAGAACTGAAAATTTTTTTGTTTTCTTGTAACCATGGCAGCTGGGGACATTCTGTAAGCTATGGGGTCTATTTAAAATAAGTGCTATGGCCATGCTGTGGCTATACCACTGCATTAAAAAATGAAAGACCCCCCAGAACGTTTATAAAGCAGAGCGATCTTACAGTGCTACACATGTGAAGTACAATAGACTGTAGACATTTGGTTAACATCTCTCTCTCTCTATGCCTTGGGAAGGGAAAAGGGTCAGCAAGGCTGCAAGGAGCTTTTTCAAGAAGTTGGAAGATCTCTGCATGTGGTACCATGCCCATACAACATCATTATTTCACATCATGCTATTGAAATGTAGATTCCTTGTAAGATACAGACTGTAAGGGCTTCATTTATAAACCTGTAGTCCGGGATATAGCACGGCACTAGCCCCTAGATGGTGCCATCAGAAATTCCTGTACTTGTCAGCACCATCTACAAGGGTTCATGCCATGTGAATTGCATAGCCAGGCAGACGTTTTATGAATAAAGAGTTTGTTCATGGCAGTTTTGAACAGAACAAGGTCTTCATTGCATTCTAGATCACCCGGTGGCCTGTTGGAAGACATGGGGATTCCAACAAAAGACGACATGGAAACTAATGCTATGGCTAGTCTAGTAGAAACCACATAGTGTATGTGTATGCCACAATGGTGGCTCTCTGAATTAATTTTGGGGTGGCAGTTGGACATGGCCAAGATCATAAGGATAGTAAAGTTAAAACAGAACCATTTCACCAATCGGCAGTTTGCTGCTTTGTTTCTGTTGCAGTGAATGTAACCTCTGCTGGTCTGTTTCAATGTAAATGCATGAACACAATGATTGTGAGTGTTTCCTGTTCTGACAGCCTTGTATTCTGTATTTTCCAGCATATGAATACCCATTTTATGGAGTTCAGTGGCATCCAGAAAAGAGTCCATTTGAATGGAGAGAAACCTCTGATATATCCCATACCGCTGAAGCTATACATGTGGCTTTTTACATGGCTCAATTTTTTGTTAATGACGGTAACAACTTCACACTAAAATAAATTTTGATTATTGGAAGCTAAATGAATGTCAATAATTCATGTAGCACTATAAAGTTTAAGATGTGCCTGACATGAACAGATTATTGGTAGATGAGGGGTACCCCCAAACTTTAGATGACAGTCGGTCATTCCTGCCTGATCTGGTGTGAAATCAGTTTGCCCAAGTCCTCCCAAAACTGTGACTGCCATCCCAGCCCAATCAGTGGTGGCAGATGTGGCGGGGAGCATTCCCCACTCCTTTGTGACATATAGCTGGGGGAATGCGCCTCTCCATAACTGATTGGGTCGGGAGGAGGGATGGCAGTCACAGTTTTGAGTGAGCTTGGCCGAACTGGATTTTCACCAAGCCCAGGCTCATCACTAATGGAGCAGAGTGATCAGTATAGACCAGTGATGGCGAACCTTGGCACTCCAGCTGTTTTGGAACTACAAGTCCCATGAGGCATTGCAAGGCTCTGACAGCCACAGACATAACTCTCAGAGGCAGATGCATGTTGGGATATGCAGTTTTGGCACAGCTGGAGTGCCAAGGTTCGCCACCACTGGTATAGACTATACCTGCTGAACACTTTGTTCCCTGCAAGTGCTCAACTGAGCTCAGGGAGACCTCGCGTATATACGGACATTACCTGTAAACATCAGATCAGGAGAATGTTCACTTATGTCTGTAGGTACCCTTTACCCTTCTTATCTGCATGCAATCTTAAAGAAAGACAACTACAAACAATAGTACAAGCAACAATTCCTTGACACAATTCTGCGAAGATTCTCATTGTCAGTGGGATGGTACAGTCAGAATCTTTGTGTTTTAGGATGATTTTACAAGACACAATTGTCCACAGATTGTACAGTGTTATCGCTGTGTGTGGTCACATTACATAGCCTACCTCAGCTTTCAGCAACACTTTCTTTTTAGTGACCATTCATCAACAGATGGCTACATGGAATAACAGGTGGTAGAAGATCTCCCTGTCACTGCTGAACACGGCTTGTTAGAAAATATCTGTAAGAAATAATGAGCCTTTCTGATGCTTGCAAGTGCACCTTATTGTTCTGTCATTAACCCATTCCCAGCTTAATTGTGATGAGCAGCTCTTGCATCTGTCTCTCATTTGCAAATATAAAGCAAAGTGTACAATCTGATACAATTCCCTATAACAAAACTAGGCAATATGAGGATAATCCTTAGCAATCCATTTAATTGGTATAAAATATCAGATATCAATATCTCTCTTAAAGAATAACAGGTGGCACAATAGCTCCCCCTCATTCCAAAAATCATAACTTGTAACATTTCTCCCAAACGTGGCCAACTTTTGGCTGTGGAGCACACATCCTGTAAAAAGATTCTTCTCACCTTAATGAAGAATGATCACAATGATCTACAGAGGTTTTCCAGATGGGAAAATCTCTGCATATAGTGAGGACTTGGTACTGAGGAGTTACCCCGTGCATTACAGGACTGTATCAGGTGATGCTTGAATTGGATGTAGCTGGTAATTGGTAAATTGATCATTGAATCAGGAAATACTTACTATTGGGTTTTCTGTATACATGCCATGGGTGTAGTAGTGGATAGTATCTATAGTATGTAAAAAAACAAAAACATTTAAACCGTGTGAATAAAGGGTAACCAAAAACCCCTGGCAGTGTTATGGTTTGTCCCAGCCCCTGTCATTTTTGGCTTGCAGCTTGGCCAGCATGTAAATGTGAAAAATATGAAAAAAAAAATTCAGATACTGAAAACTATTATTATGGGGCTGATTTATAAATCTAGCGTATAGTGGGAGAATGCTGTTTATGCAACACTACCGCCACTAGATGCAGCTGAGGAGCATAGGAACTCCTTGGCTCCATCAAGTGAGGTAATGTACGAACAGCATTTACCCAGTTATATACTGGTGGAAGATTTATAAATCAGCCCCATAATTTCAGTATGTGAATTATTTTTCTTTACTGGAGATACGCTGGGGCCCTATGTGTATTACCCCATACAGTTATCAGAATACATTATTTTTTCTCCCAATGGGGTGCTTTAAGAATTTGCATTTTCTAAATGGTGACCCATTGATTTTATTGATGATTCCTCATTGATTCCTGTGGAAGACATAGATCACTCATTCCCTCGCTGCATACGTTTCACCCTGCTAATGAGGTTTTTAGGCCAGTGGGGATGTGCATGAATTTGACCCCTGTTAATAAACATCTCTTAGACTACCAGGAAAAAAAAAGCCCCTGAAGTCATTTTTTTTGTGTATGCTATAAATAATTTGTGATGCACTAACTGTATTTTTTTTCCCCTACAGCTAGAAAAAGTCAGCACCAGTACTCCGAGGAAGCAGAAACATCACATCCATTAATATATAATTACTGCCCAACGTACACTGGAAATATTTCCGTCTTTGAACAAATGTATTTTTTCTGAAGTTATTAAACTTGCTTTTAATGTGCTGCAGCCTGTGGTGAGAACATATTTTTGCTATGCACTTTATACTTTATGACGCCAATGCATTGATCATAGGAAAGTCATATATTTTTTATTTTTTTTTACAAATTGGTGTTCCTTTGCCAACTAAGAGCTGTCAAGCCAATTCTGCTTTTATTTTGACTGTTTAAATTATTGATTTAGTAAAGCTACTTGTGTTACTGGGATTGCAGTCGGTAACACTGAATGTAAAGCTGCGTTTATTATCTGCAATGTGCGGAGAATCCTGTGTGTCTGCTATTCTTCTTTCATTTTTTTCCCCATTCCTGGAAGGGGCCATAACAATTAAATGCTGACTTGACACTTCAGTCTGACTTGTGTTTTTTGTTTTTAGGCTATTTTTCCTTTTAAATTCCTGCAACAAATTTGTGCTTTTATTCAATCACAGGGTATACTTAAATCAAACCTATGGCCTCTGAAATCCATATTTTTACTATTCACCCTTTGGCTCAACCACTTTTATGACTTGCACATCCTACCACACTGCATAGCAAGGAAGGGGATATAACTGTTTCAATTGCAAGGAAAGAAACCTGACCCTAGGTTCTTTATGCACCTGTTTGCATGTTAACAGTGCTAGACTGACATCACTGTGTGTCATGATCCAGCCAAGAGGAAGTAGGTCTGGATCATATTTGCACTTATTGTTAAACATTTTTAAGATCACAGTACAACTTAGGGCAAAATGTTAGGCTTAGTTTACCTTTTAGACCATGTTTAGACTTATGTAAAAGGTATCTGTTGATGAATACAAGTGGTCCAGAACCCTGAAATGTAATTGCCTATGTGGACTGAGTTCCTGAAAAGCTGCACATTTTTAGTTAAATTTCAATATATATGTATATATGTGTGCTAAGACACTTAAAACATTACCTTAACTCAGAAAAACAATTAAAACCATGCCCCAACAACAATTCCTCGGACATATAGTATGAACACTAAACATTATATACTGTACATAAAAACGAATAAAAATTTAAATATGTATCCAAGGTAGGAAATCCCAGAAGAAAAACACTTACTTAAAGACCAAAGTCTTAAGTACATATGTTCATTATGCACCATAAGTGGCAAGGAATGTCAGTAAATAAGTGTGGACACAAAATCATTGTGTCAAGATTCTCAACTCCTTTAGTAAATCAGGCTAATAATCTCTTACATTTAATACCTAAACTGTAATGGAATACCTTGCATACCTAATGCATACATTGTACTAGTTTAAATATCCCCTATACAAATAAAAGAACCCAGGTACAAGAAAACCTACGAGTATCATATCGATCTGCAGCTTCTTCAGGAACCCACGTACTATAAATGTACATTATCATAAAGGTAACCTGTAATCACTGCACCTCTCGGGGATACATTTTTCAGGTTTGTATTTATGTATGCATATGTTTTTTTACACTGATGCAGATTTTCCTGCAGTGGTCCCATCTTGCGAGTTCTGTTCTCAAAGCTATGACTGTTGACGATCTGATATGGTTATGTCACAAAGCGCCATCTAGTGGATGTTTTTGAGTTATTTATTATTTAGCTAGGACTTAGGGCCTGTTCACATGAGATCAGGTCCTGATCAGCAAACGTGGAGCTGCTGATGCAGTGCGTTTTTGATGCGTTTTCGGTCCGGATGCTGACAGTTAATTTTTTTTTTTTAGCCAAGGGGCTGTCAGTAAAAAAATCCCCCCTAGGTCAGCTATATGCAATAGTAGAATTTTACTGAATGTAAAGTAAAATTGTACTTTGCCCATATGAGACAAAGCAACAAGTTCACCTACCCACTATTCACCAGGCCCACTATAGTGAACACACTTGTATTCTCATAACTGTATCTGTATTATGGATGCTCAGGTGTGAACATGGGCCATAGAAATGAATGGGATTCCTTGTCTTGAGTGCTTTATTGCGCTCAAGACAAGCAAACGAGATTCCTTTTCTCAAAGCATTTTCTCACGCTTACCTTTGAGCGACAAAACACCTAGGTGTGAATTAAGGGACTAAGGGGTCTATTCACGAAGCAGCCGAAGGATCTAGCCGTAGCTTCGGCCGATCCTTCTGCTAGCTTCGGCCCCAGGCTGCTTTACGGGCTATTCACAATAGCCTGTACAGCTCCCGAACTTAGCCGAGTGGCTCAGTCGAGCAGAAGGCATATGTTTCTTAGGAGTCTATTCACTAAGCTAACTAAGTGTTTTACAATACAGTTTTCAAGTTGTGGCCTTTGTCATTGTGCTGAGGAACCCAGGCCTCTGAGTGCATTGAAAACATAATCCAAGTTTATTTCATGTACAGTATATACATAACACTTTACTGTCAAAGAGGAAAAGGCTAGATTGTTGAAATTTCAAGAATATACTGTATTTATACAATTTTGATCATTTTTGCAGATAACATTTCATATACCCCTCATTAACACCAGCCAAACCACCTGTGCAACCCTGTAGACATTCAAACTCTTGTGAATTTCCAGGAGACAGGTCTCATTATTTAGTCATAACAAGCAAGATAACCCAGAGTTTCCCAGAGTCTGTCTTACTTGTTCAGCATAACAAACTGTGTATTTCACATGTTCACACATGCTTGCTTACTACCTTTCTACAAGACTGGAGGAGCTGAGGGGAACAAGACCGTAAACACCAGGCCTGTAGCCTGACTGAAGCCATGTTCAAAATTCCCCAACAGTGCTGTAAATGTATTTAGACTGTTATGGATAGCCAAAACCCGATTATTAGGGGGCTATTCACAAAGCTACCGCAGGCAGCCAAGTGAATAACCCAGCCGAAGTGAAGTGAGCCAAACAACGTTTGTCTATTCATTACGACTCAGCCTTTGGCTGCACTTCGGTCAGCCGAACATGCTCTATTCACATAGGGGCCGAACAGCAGTGATTGAATAGCCGAAAGCTGCCGAGTGGCATTCAGCTCGGCTATTCTGGTACCTCCGTGGTACCAAGCAGAATAGCAAATCAATGGAGAAACAAAATGTGGAAAAAAAGATTTTTAAAATGTAAATAAATAGTTAAATAAAAAAAGAAAGAATTTAAAAAAAAGAAAAAAATAATACTAAAAAAATCAATTGGGCGGAGCAGCAGTGATAGCAAGCTCTGCCCAACTGGTTCCTATTGGCCGACACCTTCTAAAGTCTTCTAGCTGTTCCTGGCCAATGAATAACAACTGGGCGAAGCCGGCCGTGACATCACTGTTATTGTTTAATGACAGTTCAGCGTCCGCCGGGTCATTTGGGGACACTGATCTGTCATTACAACTGGGCGGAGCCAGCCATGAGATCACGGCTGGCTCAACCCAGCTGTCATTTGCGGAGCAAAAGGCCCGGCCTTTGGCAGGCCGTTTGCCCCGCTTCGGCTGACACTTTGGCTTAGTCGAGCAAATGCCTTCGGCTCGGCTGAGCCGCTCGGCCGCCTTCGGCTGTTGTATGGGCTATAGTAAATAGCCCATACAACAACCCTTCGGTTTCGAAGGGCTCCAGCAGCCGAAGAGAGCCAAAGGATCAGCCGAAGCTACGGGTGGATCCTTCGGCTACTTTGTGAATAACCACCTTTTTTTTGTTTTTGTTGTATGTGTTCCATTGGAAAGATCTACAATGTGAGGAAAATTCTGCTCTTAGAATTTCTTCGGAACATGTGCCCCATTTGAAAATATACCCTCACATTCTGTTCCAGTGACAACTCTAAAATTTTGGATTTCATATCACTTTCTGTATTGGTGACAATAGTCGCCAGTACAAATAGAGGGGTAAATCTTCCCAATGGAGACTCGGGCAGTAATAACTTTCACAGGTGTTCTAATCCTTCTACACCATGAGAAAAAAGTTAACTATACAGTACATAAGAATGTGAAGTTCATATTTGGTTAAGTTTAACTTTAGGAGCTGTTAAAGCACTTTTTATTTTCTTTTTATAAACTGAAACTAGAGTATTGCCTCTTGGGGTTGGCCAGAGAGCATACTCTTCTTCATATAGAACAAGCTCGGGAAAAATAACCAGCAACTGTTTTATGGGCTGTCTTAGCAATTCCTGGTTTTATAGATCTTACTTTAAATTTTAACCTATTTGGGATAACAACAAAGGTATTACATTAAACTTGTTATAGAAATCTTTGCAAATCATTTTCCCTATGTTCCTCCAACCTGCAGAATTCTAGCCACAAGTTGAATCCCAGCTCATTGGCAGGGTGATAACCTTAGATACAGCAAGCTGTGTCTACGGGCCCATCCTTTTAATGGCTCCGCTGCTCTGAGAGCTGTTCTGTCACTGGAAATAGACACTTATTGATGTGTACAACTCTCAGGACACTTACTGAAGAGCATATACAGTCGAAATAATTATTTGGTAGTTGTATTCATTTACAGGTACAGAGAGTACTCTTGTGGCTGGCCTTTCCAAACAGCTTTTATGCTCCAGACTATCTTGACATGACTGAGCCCTCACCGGAGATGGATATACAGCAGGCTCTACATTAGAATGTCTGCCTGCTGACTAGTCTCAATGGGCAGTGCACTACAAAATACAGAAAAGTTAAAGCACTTGCTTAAAAAAATGTATACAAAGAGAAAAAGAACCACTGACTTATAAAATCATTTCCACATTATGATACTCTTTATGTGTCAATAATTTTGTTATTATAATTATAAGAACATCAATATTCTGCCCCAAATGGAATAAAAAAAAGTACACATCCGAAATTGCAACATTTGGGAATTTATAAAGAAAAGTTCTGTAGAACCCTATCAGACTTTAATGGTACTCATACAGCATCTTGTTCGTTTAAAATATTAACTCTTTATTTTAAATCACAAATGAAAAACAATATTACTAGGAAGACCAGCAATATATTACATTAAAAACGACACATCATATACATCAAACCTTGAGATTGTCCCGCTTGCCAGACCAGACCAGTGTGTTCACAATTCAGTGTGTATTAGAACCCAAACGTCTTCCCTGCTGTTTTTGTTCCCGCACCACCATCTTGGATTCAGGAGCTGGCTGTGACTTCCTGATCACTCACTGCCAGCCACCTACTGTGTATGCATGAAATTCACCTTCTGGGATGTGTAATGTGTATCCCAGGAGGATGCAGGTAGGGGGGGTGGGGGTCTGGCCAAGGACTATGCATCATCCTTGCCTAGGAATGAGGAAGAGGGAGCAAGTATTGGCTGAAAAAGGCGCTTGCTCCAAAAAAGCTCCAGATGTGCAATAGGGAGGGTTATGATGACCGCATGGCTAAATGTGAGTGAAGGCCTGCCTTACAATTAATAGTCCAAATTTTGGAAGATAAATAATATCAAGCCAAAGCACATTTTTCATATATCAACAATAACAGATGTATGTTTAGAGATCATCCATGGGTAAAGACAAGCTGTTTAACTTCATACAACTGTTTTTGAGAGCAGGAGGATAAGGAAGGATGTAAAATAAAACTAGTTACAGTATGTTTTATGTACTACAATTAATAATACCTGGGACAAGGAGAGAATCCCTATATTTAAACTGCTCATACACTTGGCTGAACAAGTGGAATATAGATCTTTACAAGATGCTCCTGTAACATGAGAATGATAAATCTGTCACATACTAGCTTTTTCTGTAAGTTGGCCATTAAAGCAGTTTCTCTATGACTGCATTCATAAATGTGGTCAGCCATCCCACTAAATCTTACCTGTTTAGCATCTGCGTGGATTGGGAGTCTTCTGTACTTCACACATAAGGCTCAATTCACAAGCTTTAAAAATTATATTTTCATATTTGTCAGATTTGTTTAATATTTCTTACCTTTTAGATATTTCAATGATGAAAGCCTTTGTGCAGATTCTAAGCTACTCTAAGCAGTCTGAAAGTCAAAGTAGAGGGACAAACTGAGGGACAGACTGAGCTTCTTCTCATTAACATACAATTCTTCTCAGTCTTTAACCTTGTATAAGAACATACAGGGGGGAATTTACCAAGTTTAGGGTATTTGTCATACCAACATGCCTCCTGGAAAAGACTGTGAACATTATTACCCTATGAACACTGTTACCCAAGTTGTTGCTTATATCCACATCTGTGATTAGCTCTGTATGATTCAAAATGATTAAGTCCAACAGAACATTATTTCTAGTTGGTGATTCCACCACGTGACCTATGAAATTATTGTGTGGAAAATTGAAGAAGTGACAGGCCTTTGTTGAGAGGGCAGTTCCACCTGCCTGATCAATATTAGGATTATTGATGTCCCCCACCATCTTTATCTGAGAGAGTAGTTGAAACTCCTCCTCATCCTTTATAGTAAGGGCCTATAGCATATACCCATCAATAACTTACCATTTTTATTGATTATTTTATCTCCAGCCATCTCGTTAGTGATGATATTGTACACATTTATTGCCAGAGTTTTCCTGACATACAGTGCATGCATACCCCTCCCTCTCTTCTTTCTTCCCTGTCCTTCTGAAATAAATTGTACTCTATATATATATATATATGCGTAGTCCAGTCATGTGTGCCATCAAATACGTTTTATTATTGTTATTTCCACAAAGTCATAGTCCTCCTCAAGTAGTAAAAGTTTTAGCTCTTCCATTTTTTTAGCCAGACTTCTAGCATTTGTGAACATGCATTTCCGTTTTTTGTAAGGGTTTAGTTTTTTATTATTGCTCACTATTGTACTGCTATATGCTTCAGCCAGACTCTCAGTATTGGACTTGGGTAATGTAGGTTCCCTCAAATCTGTTATGGTTCCCTTTCACTCCTCTTACTCCTATTCCCCCACCTCTGTGCTCTGTCACTTCTCTGATCATTGCTCACTGTCTGGCAAGGTCTTTTTTGATCCCTCCCCACTAAATCCTAATTTAATCGTTCCTCCGACCTTCTTACCATTTTTTCCCCAACAGAGCTGAACCCTCCTCATTTAGGTGCAGTCTGTCCCTGCTGTAGAGCTGGTAACCGAATTAAAAATCAGTCCAGTTCTCTATGAACCCACACCCCTCATTTTTACACCAGTTCTTCAGCCACTTGTTTAACTCCCGGTTGCTAGATGCTTTAATCAGATAAGTCATCCATTTTGGTTTGGCAAAGTGTTGGTTTATAGATGTTTAGAGATTGCTTCACACTAACAAGAAATCATATACATATACTGTACATATTACTGTCATATCCATGCCTATTCAAGGCTTGATTTCTTTATTTGTTTTCACTCATTTAGTTGCAGCCACAAGTGTAATAGACATTTATTAAATGGCACTCAGATCGTGCGCCTGCAATTATAGAACTATATACCTGCAAGTGCAGGGATTCTTTTTTTCTGGAAATGTACTGGATTTTTGGGGTTCAGCTTCTAAACCTTTTAATAAACTCTTGGGAAATTATTAGAGATGTTCAGATACCAGTTCAGATACTCGACATTTTCACGAGAACTACCAGGGTTGCAGCGGTTGCAGCTGGGACTTGGCTCTGGCGCCCCACCACTGTCCTGAAATCATTAGTCTGTATTGTTTTAGAAAAACTGTCACATGACAATAAACAAAAATGTATCAATACTTGTATCTGTGAGTATTTGGACAAGTATCAGTACTTGTACTTGAAGAAATGGTATCTGTGCATCCCTTATATGTATTTATATTTAAAAAAAATCATACATTAAAACAAGGATGCACAAAACCCAGGAGCTCCGTATGCTCCTTAAAAATGACAGCTGCGTCCTAACTTTTGATTTTTTTCTCTAGTCTAGTCTTGGAGCTGGAAAAGTATCTGTACTTGTACTTGTACTGAGTACAATACTTGGTATTTGAACATCCCTAGAAATTATGAACAATAAATAAAATATTGGATGCCGATACTTTGATATTCTGGGATGCCTGAGATTAGTTATATGAGGTTATACAGTATAATATCCTTTTCATATTATTATAAAAACATTGTTAATAACAGTGCCAAATACAGTCTTAATATTACAACTTACAATCAAAGCATTCCTCTAAGACAAATACAAATATTTACATGGAGCACAGAGCAGCTGTTTTATCCTAGCATAATACAAGCTGGATTAATGTTAAATCATATGAACATTTTAAGTGTAGTAAGATGGGGAAATTGTTATTTAATATCATCAGAAGCACCAACAGTACCCACTAGTGCAAGCAATAGCTAGGTAGAAAAGGTTTTCAAGCAATTAGGAATTACCGCAATTTCCCATGGCCTTTATATTTCTTATGAGAAGGTGTTGCTAATGATTGACTCCTTTTTGAATTGCGATGATCATTCCACAAATTGTTTGCAAAGAGTTTGAGCACAATAGTAGAACAATTTCTTGTTCTAGAAATTATTTCAGCGCTTCAAAGCTTACCCAGAGAGAAAACTCTGCAATGGATTTGTCCCACATTTTTTAAAGTTTTAGGAAAGAAAATTAATGCAGTATTGCAAAATACATTTAAGCAAACCTTTGAGAAAAGTAAAATATTGCCTTCTGATTTATCCTGAAGCAAGGGAAACCCAAATGACTTTGCTATTGAATCAAGACGATAAGATCCTGTTGAAAATCATGGCTGAAATACTATTAAATATTTTCTCTTATTGACCTCAGAGACCAGCAAGTTTTTGGTTAGGGAGGAACAAGGACACAAAAAGGGAACAATTGCCACAGCTTATATTTTTTCTTTGTTATCTGTATGTAATGCCTTGGTATCCCTTGAAAAAGAAAAGGAATTCATTCAACAATGTCCAAAGGACTAACTTTAGAATGGAATGCAAACAATTATGCAACATTAGATTTCTGAGGTTTTTTTTTTAAATCCCAGAATCTCTTGTAAATCTTCCCTCATTAGTTCTGCTGATGAATGTATCACAAAATATCTGGAGGTGGCCAATGTCCAGAAAAAAAAAGATGGAAAACAAGATTAAAATGTGTATCAAAATCAATATTTTTTTATTTTTGGATAGGTTTGTGTCATCACTACTCTCTATATGTCCTGGGACTTGAAGTGAGTAAGCCATCCCTAAGTCATTAGTTGTCAAAGATCTTCAAGAATTGCAGCAAAGATTCTAAAGTCAGGTTCAAGCTGATATCTAACAGTTTAGAAATACCTGCTAGTTGTATATATTAGAAACATACCTTCCACCTGTCCCTCAATTGGAGGGACTGGCCCTCATTTTAAAACCAAGTCCTTCTGTCTCTCTTTCCTCCTCAGTTGCCTTTCTTTTTGGTCTGATGAACAGATGTCTATAAAAAAAAGTTCTATTTAACTACCAAAAGTGATATTATAAAACCTTAAAAAACCTTTATCTTATCTATTAATTATCTTGTTTGTTATTTTTAAATCCAGTATAAGCCCTCGTTCACACCTGAACGTTTTGTAGCGCGTTCTACGCTCGACGAACGCTCTACAAAACGCTCAAAAATATAAATCCCATTGTATTCAATGGTCTCGTTCCCACCTTGGCGTATTTCCGCCCGTCCCTAACGCGCTACAAAACGGGCCACGCCTGAAAAGGTACAGGTACTACTTTGGGCCGTTTGGTTGCGCGTTTCCATTGGGATACAGCCAAGTAGCCTTCGGAAACGTGCAACGGTCGCGCAACTTTTTTAACGCGAATCGCGGTAAAAAAACGTGCGGCGGTCGCGCGACAGACTCGCATATGCAATACACCTAGGTGTGAACGAGACCTTAAGGGGAAGTAATAGTGTGCTTCTTTCTCAGCAGAAAGTTGGGAGGCATGTAGAAGGTTGGCCTGCCAAGATTCTGTTCTCATAAGAAAACAGTGTGTGTGTAGTGAACTTTTTAAATTAATTTTCTCACAATGCTTAGAGATACAGAGATGGATGAGAGCTTGTTTTCAAGTGCTTTTACTGTTTGTTCACTTTATATAAATACTTTAGTGTGCATAATTTGGGTGCAGGTTCACTTTAAGCTCAAATGGTAAACACTAACAGGGTTTTTCACAAAAGGGTGAAGAATTTGGAGAAGGCAGGAGAAGTAAACAATCTAGGACAACATAGCTGATTTGATAAAACTCTCCAATTCAGCTCATTTTCCAGTTCAGCTATGTTGTCCTAGATTGTTCACTTCTCCTGCCTTCTCCAAACTCTTCACCCTTTTGTGAATAGCCCTGTAAAAACATTCTCTGTAAACTTGGCATCTTTAGCATTGGTGCACAGGTGCCTTACATTCAATATAGCCCTGCATATGTTTTGTATTTCCTAAATGGCCTTGCTGACATTGACTGTATATATGTCACAGGCTTCTGTTAGGAGACCTACAGACATGTAATGATCACACAGGACACCAGGTGGCAATGCAGCTTCATAAAGTTTCAAGTTGTGTTACCAGGTCAATTTACTGCATAGCATACCAAAAGTATCAATTATTTAGATTGGTTGAGAAAATCCAATAACATGTTGCTGAGAAGAAAGAGTTGCTGAAGCAAAAGCATCTCTAACAACATCTTTATCAAAGCTGTTTTTTTTGTCCAGTTTGTACACACAATGCTACATTTCCGTGTTGCTTTATTACAATCACATTATCACACTACTGAAATCATGTAGTTTCACAAAATCTTCAGTAAGGAATGCTTTGTAACCCAAAGGAATAAAATGTGCATGAATTACTTCAAATTTCCTTAAAGTGTATACAAACCCAAAAACATAAATGAAATATATTGTAGCTAATATCAATCCCTAAATGTGGTAGCTGCATTAGTTTCCTTTTTAGGCTTTTCTTCCCGTTATTTTCACCTGGTGGCCAGAAAATCTGTTATTTTTCAACTTCCTTTAGCTGTCCAGCAAATGTAGACGTTAGGGACAAACCATTTAACACTGACAGGGGTGCTTACAATGCTCAGCTTTTATTAATTTATATAAAAATCCTTTAACCTTAAAAGGAAAAAAAATATTACTGCAACTGCTTAAAAAGTATTAGCTGAAATTCAGATTTAATTTGATAGTTAAGTTTATCTAAATCTGCTACTGCATCTAATACTATCCTCTCCACAGGGTGACAATGCTGCTGTACAAGGATGGCTCCATTGCTCCTCCATAGTATAGAGCGACCCTGAGACCGGAAGTGCGTTACTGGCTGTATCACCAGGGGAAAATTAAGTAAAAAAAGGCTAAAAATAAAACTAATGCAGCCACCACATTTATGGATTAGTAAACTGCAATATATGATCCCTTTTTCAATTTAGCCAAATGTTGACTTTTATATACAATCAGACGTACAGTAATACCTTGGTTTACGAGCATAATTCGTTCCGGAAGCATGCTTGTAATCCAAAGCGCTTGTATATCAAAGCGAATTTCCTCATAGGATATAATGGAAATTCAGATGATTTGTTCCACAAACCAAAAATATTCATATAAAAATGATTACAATACTGTACTGTAATATAATACTGTACAAACTATAAAGAAAAATAAGCCGATTACCGGTACCTTCGTGGCCGGTGTGAGGGGGACAAGAGAGAGGGGGATTATTGTGTAGGACAACTTTCACTATCACTAGCGGAATCACTGCTATCTCTTAACTCAATGGAATATTTTTCATTTCGTGAAACCTTAACAAGGAATCTATCCAATGTGACATTGCATTGTCGTTAAACAGACTCATCGCTCGCACTGCTACAGCCTTATTCGGGTGGCGCTTTTCTACAAAATCTTGCTCTTATTGCAAGACATTGCTTGTATATCAAGGCAAACTTTTTCAGAAATGTTTGCTTGTCTTGCAAAACACTCTCAAACCAAGTTACTTGTAAACCAAGGTATTACTGTATATATTTTAAAAAAGGTTTCATTTAAATTCCACATTTCACTCTGTATCTGCAATTTATCTGATTTTGCTGCTATTAGAGCTTAAAATAAATATGAGCACAATTCCATAGTCTCATATAAGCTTTAACATGTTACTGTCTCTCAATTGTGCTCTTGCCTTGTTACCCAGCCATATGCATCCTTTGTAGTAACTACAAGTCACTGTGCCAACGCACTCTGCAAAGGCATGGTTCATCATAGTCACTATCAGGAAGCTGGTCCAGAGCGATGATGTACAGCCAAAGCTGGAGTGAGTGCATGTGTATAACAAGTGGCTAAAAGCTGGAGGAGATGCAGTGAAGGATGAAAAAAGGTACAGTGGTACTTTGCTGCTGCCCATGCTCACAAATCTGATTGTAATGAAGAAAAAAATGCTGACCAAAGACACTTTAGAGTTTAACACTCCCAGAAGTATTCTTAGCCCCCCTGCTACATTCTGTGGTTCTTTTCCCAGGCCCTGACATCACCACATGATACAGCAGTGGTGTAGGGGTGGTGGACTAAACCACTGAGTGCAGTAGGGGACAAGGAAATTGACACTTCTGAATGTGCCACACAAGTATCTTTGAGCATCAGTTTCTCTTTATTACAGTGGAGTTGGTGGCATGGTCAATGTGTGTAGGAGCCTACAGGCGTTTGCATGCGTTTTTATTTAGTGTTCTTAGCACCCTGGAAGCCCCCCATAAAGGCCACCTGGGACACCCAACAAGTAATGGCTGCTTACAACTTCAAAGTCAAAGCTCTTCCACAGTCTCACACTATCATGTAATTGCAGTGAAAGTTAGTATTTGCATACTAACCAGTTTAGTTTTCGGGACTCCCTGGCATTTTAGAGACTAAACCGAAGCTCATGCCGGCAACTCCAGACGCCTTCTTTTAGGTTGTGTCACTGGAATACAATTATCTATGTTAAATATTTGCTTCTAAATGAACCTGTACTTTGCCTATGCAGAACAAAACAACATGTTCACTTTAAAACAGAAGAAATATGATACAGTGCTACAAAAAAATACAATTCTGAGGTTATTTAGCATGACATTTTGGTCCCCCCATTATGTTTCTAAACAGCTGGCTCCAACTCTCTCAGCTCTGCTTCCCTGCAATTCCTGTCCAGTACAACAGTCTCCATAAGCTTTCCATCTTACTAGCTTCGGGAAGAGGGGGGGGGCAGGGGGCAGGGGAGTGTTTTGCCTTGCTTTGCCTGTGTGCATGGGGACACAAACACCAGCTTTATTAATTTATAGATCTATATTTATTGGTGCAGACTAATATAATTTATTCACTTTTAAATTGACCACCGCAGCTGCTTATACCTACCTTTCTTTTGCTCCGTTTCTGCTCTGTTTGCAAAGGGAGCAAAAAGGAGAGGCTCTGTGCAAGCTCTAAGTCGACCCTAGTCAGAGTTCTTCCTTATTTTAGCCATGTTGTGTTCTGATACCTGAATGGCCAGACGCAAAGTACAGATGAGCTTGATGTGAACCCTGTTCACACAAACCCACTAAAATTTGTAACCACACCCCCTCCTCCTAACCCAATCAGGCATTTCTCACAGCTTTGTGGGTTGGGAGAAGAGGATGGCAGTCACAGCGCACTTAGGTAAAGTCAGGCGAACTGGCATTGCACGAGGCCCAGCCTCACTACTATTGCCAAGCACCATTGATGTCACATGGGAGCAAGGGCAGTGCTTCATATACTCCCCCATACCGGGAAGAACCGTGCATTTCTCTTTGCTCACAGTGGTGAATTAGCAAGGTAGCAAAAGGTAGAGTAAATTTGGGTATTTATAAAGTCGTTTTCGAAACATTCCTGGAAAATGTTTCCTCAATTAATGAAATTCTAAACATGTATTTCTTTTAAATGTACATAAGCGGCTGTAGGGGCTGGCATTTAAGTGAACCTGTTGCTCTGTCCTGCATGGCCAAAGCACAAGTAAATTTTAAGTCGTTACTATGGAATGCAGCTATTGACAGGTTTTATATTTAAGCCCAATTAAACCTTCGGTTTAAGTCAATTCTAAATACATTCTAGGTGCATCAACACAAAAGGTGTTCAATATCTTACAGTTTATTTTCTTTCTAAAGCAGACACAGCCTGAGTAGAAAAGCCTGTGTTCTGCTTTAATGCTGCAGAGTGAGACCCTTGTTCTTTGTGGGTAAGCAATAATCTCTCCGCAGAGACAGAGCCAGAGCTTGCCAATTAGTAGGGAGCATGAGCTTTGCAGCTCTACTGACTGCATATCTATAGGTCTGATTCAGTATGGGATGCATTGGACTTCTTGAGAAAGACCACTGCTTTCACTCAGAGAGCAGGGCTCTCATTATTCAGCTGCTGGCAGGGGATAGGCTCTTCTTTCTGTTACCCCAATAAGCACTGGAGGAATAGAGAGGGGAGGGGGAAATCCCTGCAGGGAGCAGGGACTGACAGCCTTTGCTCTCTGTAGAGAGAAGAGACTGCTCAGCTCTACCTCGTAGAGCCAGTGTGTGACAGCTGCAGGTTTACAAGCCAGTTCTAAGCTGCAGGAAGAGTATGTTTTACTCTCCCCATACTTCTCATTTAGGGCCCGTTCACACCAGATGCAGTGCGTTCCAGCAAGATTCTGCTCAGAACGCACTGCCTCACATTGCGGCCGGTTCACTTTTTTGTGGGGCAGGAGGGGGCGCGGTGGTCCATTGAAGTGAATGGCACCTTAGCCACACCCTCTGGCAGCAATGCGATTGGCCCCACGGGGTCTCAAGGCACATTATGCCTGCGGTCCGGTGCGATCAAAATAGTGCTTGCAGCATTTTGATCGGACCACAGGCATAATGGGCCTTGCGATCCTGTGTGGCCGATCGTATTTCGGCCAGAGGTGCCCTCCTGCCCCACTAAAAAGTGAGCCGGCCGCAATGCAAAGCAGTGCGTTCTGGCCAGAATCAGGCCAGAATGCACTGCGTCTGGTGTGAATGGGCCCTTAGGGTTCAATTAGGCTTAAGGTATTACTGTGTAACACAATTGTTATTCTACCTAAAAGTATGAAAACCTGTTAAGTTATTAGTTCCTAGAGATTAGAATCTAGAAAAACTGCTCTATTGTATGTATTGTAAATATACATCAGTTGATATTATACTGTTGCACATTTTCTAAAACCAGGGCAAGCTGAAAACGGGACAGTTTGTTGTGCTATGTATATTTTTTTATTTGTGTGTGACAAATATATATATATATATTTTTAAAGTGCAAAGTTAATGCTATTTATATCACACAGCAGTGTACCATAGATTGTTTTGACATGTGCCGCCTATTTTTTCAAATATTCGCTATAGCAGCAGCTTATCTTTTGTAGTGTAGATATTTTCCAGGAATAATTGTATATAATTATCTCCACACAACAGAAGAAAATGTGAAAGCCTGGTGAATTTTAAATTGTTTTATTATCTACAGATATGTATATTTCACAGGTGATAAATTATTAAAAGCCAACATATTTACCTGTGTAAAAAATAAAACTCACCACTTGATTCTGCACACAGATAATTGTATGTATACTCTGCGCAGTTGTCTTTGTACAGTACACTAGATTTTTACTTTGATTTGTTTTACATTCTGGAAGCATACATCTTCCTTCATGTCAAAAATCAGAAATAATATTAAATTGAATACACTCTTGTTTCACATTGTATTTGTATGTCTGCAGAGAAAGGAACACCCGGCCATTCATACCAAAAACACATTTCCAATTGTTTCATGCTACATGTTATAAAAGAACAATAGAAAGAAAATGTACAAGTGTTTCCGACTGTCCGTTGAACTGAAATGATACTTCAAAACAGAATTCACTTATTAAAGACAGTAAGAGTTGTCATATTCAAAGTCAGTCTCCTGCATAAAATGTTCCCACAAACTATGAAAAACTGTTAACAATTTGTCCACGGTGCCTTTACTTGTGTAGTCGTTTCTTTAATATTGCAGAATCTTATTGGATGGTTTTCTGAAGTTTTATTTATGCCGACCTGATAAAAATAAAGAAAAAATTGTCTATGTTAAATGCAAACTTCACTTTAAAATAAATGAAAAAATCTAAAAAATTAATGTATTATGAATAATTACTGCGCAAACCATTTTATAATTTAACGTTAATAAAAATTACCTTCACATTCAAAACTGCATCTGCTGTCATTTTCTACAACTGTTAAAAAAAATGAATGCAATATGGGGACCTTTTCTGCTTCTGTGATTGGTTGACTGATTTCCCAAGAAGTCTCCACTAAGATATGTCACATTTTAGGCATCCCTTGCAATAGGGATTTATTTTTGGTGAGATACTCCCTACGAATTCATTACAACTAAAGGGATACCAACGCTACAACTTTCCTTATTACAGCACAGAAAGTCCACCAGCTGATTATAATGAACGCAGACCCTCCTATTCAGGGATCAGTTTGCAAAGGACATACTATTATTATTATATAGGATTTATATAGCTCCAACAGTTTGTGCTGCACTTTACAATATAAGGAAGACATTATAATTACAATACAATTCAAGACAAGATGGTAAGGGGGGCCCTGCCTGTGAGGGTTTACAATCTAAGATGGAACAAACTGCTTTTTCTTCAAAGAAACAAGTAGTTTATTAAATCACTGCAATGTACATCTCACAGGGGATTAATTATTTCTCAAAAAAGTAGAGTTATCCCCAAAGGATAAGACGACCATCCCCAAAACATTGCTTATGGACCCTTAATACTAACCCCCAATCTCCATTGATACTATTTCCCCGATGGACCATCTACCAGACATTCCTTCTTTCCTTTCCTTCCTCTCTTAAGGTTTTACACCAAATATCTATGTAATGCATAGGCCTGCATTCACATCTTATGTATATATTACGATGTGTAACTGATATTTTCCTACTACGTTGTTGTGTGTAAAATACCTGCTTCTTTTCTACTGAAAATCAATAAACAATTTGTTATGAAAAAGTAGAGTTACACTTTAAAGCAAAAAGATTATTGGGCTGTATATGTATAAACGTTGTGCCCAGTGTATAGCTGGACAGATGTTGTTCGCACAGCATTCCTGTCACTAGATGCATTCAAGAGCTTAGGAAACTTCTACGCTCCTTGGCTTCTTCTAGGGGTGAGAATGCTGTGCGAACAGCATTCACCCCTATGTGTTTTCATCTGCTACTGTAGGAGGTTTTATTGATGTTGGTTTGCTGAGTGATGTTTTGAGTATGATTTGTACATATAACCCCAAAGGTACTGGTGTTGCCTGTCCTCCAAAATTGCCATTATAGTAATTTATAGAGAATTAAGCCTGTGCTGTGATGCAGGTGCAGGGCTGTAACTGCCACAGTGGAGTTTTTTTCGTGGGGGGCGATGTAACCCCCCCCCCCCCCCAAACACACACACACACACACACACACAAGCACGCACACACACTGGCTTCCTTGAATAATTTAAAGATGAACTCCAGGAAAACTGCTAAATAAACAGATTAAATACATATTTGAAAGCAGGTTTCCTTGCCAAAAAAATTGTATTTGTGTCTATCCAGTTATGAGAGTTGCACAGTCCTCTCAACAGCACAGTCCTGTCTAGCAGGGAGGGGAGGGGGCAGTTTTGCTTTTACTTACAGGTCCTCTTACCACCCCACCCTGTGACTGGTCAGTGAGTGGAAAAGCAGCACACTGATGAACTAATCTCTCTCTTTCTTTGCACTGCAGCACACCTCATTGACTCTTTGGGGTTGATTTACTAACCTTATAAACACACCACGAACATGTATACACCTCTGTAGTGTGTTCCCTCCCAGCATGATCTATGGGTGGAATCTAAACACCTTTGTAGTGTGTACACACCCAGCAGGTGTGTTGTGCAAAGCCTTGCATGAATTGCAAGGTGATGTTGTGTAAATTAGCTCTATGTTGTGTTGCTTGCGTTGATGAATGCAGGAATGTAAATGCATGAGCTAACCATTTTTGTCTAAACTGTGAAGCAGCATTATATATGCATCATGTGCATGATTTTTCCTTATATGGCATTAGTGCAAATATGCTTTTAGAGACTTTTTGGTTGATAAATACGTTTTGCTGTGTGAAAATCACACGCACCTGGTGCGTGCGTGTGTTTAGGTTAGTAAATCACCCCCTTTGTGTTGCTTCTCCCACCCCCTCTTTGAGCTCTTCTGTACAGACTGTATAGTAGACAGCAAGAGGCGATGTATTCATAATCACAGAGCTGCATTAATTTGTGCTTCTTGTCTGGAGCTCAGCTTCAACAAATCAGCAGTAAATTCAATAATCCATTTGAATGGGGTATCCAGCAAGCAGAAGAAACAAATTATGCAGTTTTAACAACATGTAAACTTATTAGGCTAATAGTTTTAGCTGCTAATTTAAACGTGTGATAACCTAGAATCATTTTAATTTTAGCATCAGGTGTTAAAGACTACATCAAGCAGAGCACTACATTTGAAAGCAGATACTTTCAATACAAGAGACAGTATGCACTAGCAACCAGCTTGTAGAAGAAGGTGTTCAAAGGATGTCTGTACCTCCGACGTTACAACTCTGACCACCTAGTACAGCAGGTGACTTTTACCACCTGGTACACTGGGTACCGCCATATTGGTTGGGGACTAAAGGGCTTGTGGGGTGGAGCCAGTTCTTAATCAGCAGATTAAGAGGTCTCAAACCTGAGCATGGTGCAGGGCAGAATTACATCTCCAGTCACATCAGCATCAAGGACATCACGAAGGATGGTGAAAAACACTTTAAATGCACTATATGACCTTATTAGTACTTTTTTTTAACCTTAAACTCAGATGCAATTGAATTTGTGATTTATCTTGAAGCAATTTTAAGAGGCCAGCAGTGAATAGTCTTGTTGTATTTAAAAAAAAATACTGATTGATCTCTACTAGAGCTAAAGACAGAGGGCCTCATGCATAAAAATGTTAGGCCCACATAATCAGGTTGTATGTCACCTTCACCTTAATGTGCATCAGTGTTTCTCAGATCAGTCTTAAATGCCACTAAAAAGTCTCATGCTCTATCTGTGTTCATGTTCCGGCTATGTTCAAGGTAAAATGGTGCATTCCTTAAAAAGTATTCATTTAATTAGTGCTTTTCTGCCTTGGGACTTCACATACGTATCAAATTAATGTTGGGACAGCCATCTTGTGCATGCTCAATAGAAAATAATACTAGGGATACTTTTTTAGACAGGAGCCAATTAACCTACCCTCATGTCATTGGAGTGTGGGATGAAACACACACAAGCATTGGGAGCACACAGAAACTCCATGCAGGTAGTGTCTTGGCCAGGATTAAAACCAAGGACTGCAGTAATGTAAGACAGAAGAGTTAACCACTAAGTCACTGTCCTGCCCTGAATGTAAAGGGGGAATTTATCAAAACTGGAGCAGAAGAATCTGGAGCAGTTGCCTATGGCAACCAATCAGCTTCTCTTTTCAGTTTGTTCAGGTAAGGTTTGAAAATGAAAGGTGGATACTGATTGGTTGCCATGGGCAACTGCTCCAGATTCTGTCTGCTCCAGTATTCATTAATGTGCTTTAAAAATATGCAGTACTAGTAGTCCGTAAGGATGGATGTAGAGAAATGCTAAATTAGCGCATTTCTCTACAGCTCATGCATTTGCTGAACTCTCTGTGGCATATCTATACAAATGGTGATATAAATCTATAGCCTCTGTATTTTCAGGGGCAAAATCTGCAGGAAATATGCCTATAGCTTTTCATGTGTTGGAAGGTATATCACTTCTTAGTAAGTTGTAGATCCTAGGTTGTAGATCCTCATTGGCCGCACGGCGCCCTTGTTGCCATGGCGCCCTGTGCGGCTGCACTGCTCGCACACCCCTAAGGCCGGCCCTGCTCATGGCCATTGGTAACAAAAGTAGCCACCTCCAGAAGGAAGGACAGTGTCGGCACCAATTCAGAGATGATTTGAGGATCTACAGCTGAGTGATACACAGATAAGATACATTTTTGTTAATAGTTAAAGTGACATAGTTAAATAGTTAAAGTAAAAAATGTTTTTCCCTCCCCCAATGTTAATGTCAGCACCTTTTCATCTGTCCCTCCAGCGTTGCGGTGGGTCTCCGATCCAGCGCGGACTCCTCTGAGCTTGCTGGTACTTCCTGTCCCACGGTGTCTGCATGCGGGTGCACGCCGTCCATAGACTTACCTTGTGTCTCTCCTCGCATCCCGGCCGAAAATGTGATCTGCGCATGCGCCCGCCCCAGGATGCTTTGCGGCCTCCCAAGAATTTTCACATTTTTGAACGGGAGCGCGCGGGGAAGACACAAGTAAGTATTAACCCTTTTCAAAGCGGGGTTTTTTTAAAACACTTTTTGCATATATCTACTGCTTGCTAGCAGTAGATATATGCAAAAAAAAAAGGGGGCTTTAATTATCCTTTAAGGTACTTGAATGCATTTTTAAGATTTAACTTCTGAGATTAGTGTCACTTTAATTTAGGACAGGCAGCTAATCATTGGTGTTAATAGGAAGCTGTGCACAAGGGGCATATGCATTTGATGAACTGCTGCCTGATGCCTTCTATGTTTATTAAAGACACGTGCAGCGAGTTTAATTGCTCCAAATATGCCAGTAAATGGACCAACTGTCTGCCTAAGTCAGGAAGGGTATACAAACCAGTACCACACTGGCTACTATGGTGAGAGATCTGCTGGTGTATAGGTAATGGATTGCTCTAAACAGAAATGGAACGTTAACACACAGCTAATCAGAATATATTTGCAACTGTACTTTGTATTTGTTCTCAAGTGCAGAGAAATAACACAGCAGATAATGAATATACGCTTCCTATTAATTAAGCTACTGTGAAGAGAAGTTCTGTTCTATACAGAACTATAGCTGGGAAGAACCCCTACTCATGTCTGCTCAGATTTATGCACTTGTTTTAGGACATTACGCTATGAAGGACTTTTACTGATTTATTAATTCACTTGAGGAATTTGTTTTGCCTGTGGTACCAGATACATCTTCTAGCATGAAAACTGTAGGGGAGCTATAATAACTTCTTGCAATTTTTCAGCCTTTCATCTAGAAGTGAGCTACAATCGAAAGAAACAAGGGACCAGAAAAGGATATTTCACTGGGCTCTGTATACTTCCATTTAAAACATAATAAAATATTGAAAACCTGCCATGAAATTCAATCAGCTAAGCTAATATACTGAAATCTACTAACAAATTCTTATGATTCCTGTTATTGTTACATTTATTATCCCAAGTAGAAATAAACCCCCTTTTTTGCTTTTCAATGTCAATGTGTGACCTGGCTTCGATGAGTCAGTAGTGTAGCAATGAGGTGTCATAATACTATATTGCACAATTCCATGGATTTAGTAGAAAACCTAAAACCCAAGTTAGAAGATTTGGGTTTTTATGGGTTATGATTTATCAAAGAATGTAAGTCTTTACTGAATACCAAGAAAATGTAACAACCATTTCAAATATGATCAGACACATTCACTTAACAGTTAACAGACAGAGGTTAGCAAAAAAAGTCTATTTATAGAAAAAGTATTGCCATTACAAAGAAAACAGTACAACCACAATGGTTCCTACTAAATGCATAAATGGATTGACAATGATCGCATGGAAACGGGATCTCTCAGCACTGCAAGTTCTAAATATTAATAGTATGAAACTATGAACTATTATTATTTTCAATAACATGGGGCTGTGAGCCCAACTTTAGTCAAAGAAGCCTGATAAATGACAAATGCAGCTGTCACCCTGTCTCATATGCCCCTGGTGAAAACTAGAAGTGATCGTGCCCACTCACATTAAACAGTCATGGTCCACTACTGTTGCTAAACCAGAGCAATGGTGTGGTTTTGTTATGGATTTAAATTTGTCTTTAAAGAAAGATTTTCTGTGAAATATAGGAAAATAAACAATATATATTTCCAAGCAAACAATATTGGTTGGCCTTTAAATTAATTTTAGCATGTTTTAGCTATCATTATTATTAAACTTCCAATTGCACAATACAGTATATGCATAAGCAATACAATCATCACCAATAGCCATAATCAAATTACTCTGAAAAGTGAAAATGGCAGTAACTGAATAATTGGATGGCAGAGAAGTACCAGTGCAGTTGGTTTTAGATATGAGTAGAATAAAACTATACATCTAGGTATGGTGGAAGTATACAGAATATCTTGCATAGCTGCCATGAGGTATTCCATATGACATATGGTGTTTATTCTTGTTTCTACTGCCTGCAAAGAACATTTGGCAGTTGTCCAATCTAAAGTAATGTGCAGTCTTGTTGCCATACAAATTCTATGTGATTTCTGTGCAGATTTAACTTTGTCAGCTGTAATACAACTAGGCAATTGTTGTCTTTTACGATCATATCAGTGACAGCGGAATATATAGTTGAATGATTGGTTCCAAACTCATATCAGTCTGTGCCAACCATGAATTTCATAGCATCAAACAATGTAGTTAATTCTTGTTTCTATAGATATGTGAATCTGTTGTGCATTTTTTAAAAACCTGCTCATACACTTTTCAATTATCTGAGTCATTTTAGATATCATTTGCCAGTTATTGGCAACAATGACTCAAACATCTGAATATCTGCTAACATATTAAGCAGGTACAATGACCATGATGATTTCTACTGCTGTGCACACAATTATGATGCATGACCAAACCTGAGCTTTCTGAATTTGAGCCTGATCTATATTTATGGCCAGGTTAGAACCTGTTGTTTTTTATGTTGTTTTCTTTGTAAGATTTTATTTGAAACGTATAAATCATAGCACATACAGTATAATTTATGTAAACTCCTATATATGTTAGGAGGATTTTAATAGGTTTGTTTGCTCTGATTTAGTGTTGCATACCAACAGCTTTTGACTGGAGAAAAATGATTCTCCAATCAAATGGAAGGACACTGGGATAGTGGGAGGAGGAGGAGTCCTGTCTGTGCAGGAAGCAACATCTCGTTAAAAACTCTCCTCATGTGGTCAGTTTTCAGTGCCCCTAGCCATGGGGGAGGATAGTACTGCTGGCTCTCTGATGGGGGAAGGAGAAGGAGAAAGTGCAGTGCAAAGTAAGTGCCCTAGGAGAGAGTGCACAAACATATGATGTTTGTTCTGCTGAAGAGAATTGTCACAGTAAACGAGTTGATGTTTTTTAAGAAAACCATTATGTGGACACCATTTAATCCATTCCAATTAGAAAAGAGGACCTTTCTAGAGTAAAACAGGTACTTCAGAAGGGAAATAGTTAACAATGGGAATGCAGAGTCTGTCAATGATCAGAGAATTAGCAGAACGCAAAGGGAACTTGGATTGAAGTCAACAAGATCTTGTGCCTTAAAGGTTGGAATCATTAACTTCCCCCTATGTGGTTTAGTGAAAGACAGGTGGTTTGCTATCCACTTTAACTTCCACCTGTGAGGTTTGGACAGATGATGGATTTGTTATCTGGACTAGAGAGGCACTAGCAAAGCAGTGATAAAGCTATGGCCCTGTACATGAGGGAGGAGACACGTAGCGTCAAACACACTGTTAGGCACGTGGCTCTGAAACCTGTGCTACCTATCTGGGAAGCTGTTGTGGAGGTGCCAGTGAGTTGCATTTGAAACACTGTAGTGAAGAATCTTGCTCTGCCATAGCATAATTTCTACTGAAAAAAAACCATGTTATAGATTAATAACCCACTGTGTTGTTAATGTTAAAGGCATTGTTCATGCATGTCATGAGTAAAGTTGCTGTGATGGTTTTGCACAATTAATAGTCATCCTGAGCAAACCTGTTGGAAGCTCAGGATGTTCAAAAAAGTTCCTCACGAGCACATCCAGAATGTAGCTGACAAAATGTGTCATTTTCTTGTCAAAAGGTGTTTCTAACCATACTGAAAATGGTAAAGATGGCTGTAAATTTTAGAAGAAAGGAGGCACATTGTTTGCTGAGACAGCTACTGCTAATGACATGGTAAACCATTCCATGAAGCTCTGTATGCACTGTTGTTGTGCCAATCTGAAGGCCACATGATGTTTGGAGGTCTGTAGCTATTGACTCTGTAAACAGTTGGCAACTTCTGCGCACTGTGTGCTTCAGCATGTGCTGACTGCTCTCTGTCATTTTACGTGGCCTACCACTTCGTGGTTGAGTTGCTGTTGTTCCCAGTTGCTTCCACTTTGTGATAATACCACTAACAGTTGACCGTGGAATATTTAGTAGCAAGGGAATTTCACGGATGGACTTATTGCACAGGTGGCAACCTATCACGGTACCACGCTTGAATTCACTGAGCTCCTGAGAGTGATCCATTCTTCCACAAATGTTTGTAGAAGCGTCTGCATGCCTAGATGCTTAATTTTATACACCTGTGACCATGGAGGATTTGGAGGAGTAGCCCAATACTTTTGGCAATATAGAGTATGTGACCATATAAAGTAGCATCAGCATCCGTTGTACAGAGTCTCAAAATCCCCTACCTTTAGGGTGCTCTTATATGTAAATACCAATTTCTACTACATGTTGGTTATATTTGTTGGCACTTCCTTATTGCCTCCTGCTTCCCAAGATTCTGTATTGATGGACCAATGTAATGGGCACGCTCACTGGCCAATACAGAAACAGAGAGGTTTAATAGAACAGTGCCAACCACCAACTTTTTAGTGGCAGTTCCCTGAGTTCAGGGACTTTTGAAGCAATCTAGAGCATAACATGTTCACTGACATCATAATATGGAAAGCCAGCTCTTGCCTCAGTAACCAGCACTAATTTAAAATTGCAGATAACTTTGTGGACATACTTCACACTGTCCAGAAGATAATATGTATATTCTATTCAAAAGGTATGACCGTTGGCACCAGATTATTGCAATTTATTTCCACCAGTATACAGGGATGATACTGGTTATGGTCAGACTGGTTATTACTGTACTGTATGAAATTGTAACTGGGCAAAGTTGCTTAAAGATTAACTAAGTCCCTGACCCAAAAGCAAACCTTTACTGAGTGACATATGGTGGCCTTCTTCTAAAAATGCCAATTGCCTGTCTGTATCTGGCTCAATAAATAGAGCCACTGAGCTGAAACAAGTATGCAAAATCAGAGTAAAGTAAGAACTCTTACTTTTGATATTTGTTCCAAGTCACTGACCTAGGAAGTTCTGAGACTGTTGGATCAATATGACAGCCAGGGAACTGGCTTCTTTAATACAGTGTATTCTTAATACAGTTTTTTCTAACAACTATATAACAATCCCTGGGCAGGGATATCATGCAAGCAATCTATTCGGTGTTTTCATCCTGATGGTGGCTTCTTCTGGAAATATGACTGTGGGGCATGCTTTGGTTTTAGAATACGTAGTCAATAGTCAGGTGGCCCCATACCCTTGATTGCCTTTTGAGAAAATGCTGCTGCAAGAAAGGGCCAGGAACTCAAGCTAAGATACTCTGGTGCTCATTTCCTACTTTCTTTTGAAAAGATTTTAGCACCTGAAGAGCAGTGAGTGTGTAAACATAGCTATCGGCGATTATGAATTGGTGCTGAGAGCTGAGGCAAGACGAAGGTGAAATGGTTGAGTAAGAAACAATCTGCTTCTTAAACTTCTCAAGGACCTTATTGTATGCCAGCTTCTTTACTATAGAATAACTGAATTGTGTTTAAAATTTATATTGTAGCAGAGTACCAATGAGTCAGGTAACTAATGTGAAGGAAAGGGTGGAATCCATCAAACGTGACACAACACAGATTAAGCTAATATTTGAGGGTGAATCGCTTCGGTCTGGCCAAGCAGATTGACAGTTGCTTTTTGCAAGAGCAATGCATTCAATTTCATCTAACTGGGTGTGATGTGTGAATTCACTTAAAAACTGTTTTTTTTATACCTCAGAAAAAGATGTTATTATGGGCAGTACTATATTACAACAGTACCAAGATGCTGCAATTGTCACTTGTTGTTTAAACGTATAATGAGTTGTCTCAGTTTGATAATGACTTTATATTAGTGAAAGCATGGCAAATAGCACGTTTGGATGTTCTAAAAGATTAATGGCTTTTGTGCTGAAAAGATCTGTATTGGAATATGCATCTGTACTGCATGAGTAGACAGAAATAAAGTAATAAATAATTAAAAGCTAAAAGTTAGAAAACAAACAAAATAAAGAAAGCAACAACTGGTTAAATAAAGGGTAATAAGCAGGACTTTGCTTTACATTGAATTTTTAATTGGCACAATCCTATTAACCAACTGAGATACATATGAACAGGATTACAACTACACGAAATACAACATATTATGAATCATAGAAACAAATGCTGTTTGCCAGAGCAGCTCATGTGGCTGCTATAGGGCTTATTGGGCCTGCTGGGGTACATTTTCTTATGTGTCCTGTCTGTGCAGACAGACCTGTACACCCAAAACTCTGTTCAATTGTCAGTCACCTTTTATATATTGAATAGGTCTTTTTTTTTAAGCTTGAGGTGATGGTGTGCATAAGGCAATTGTTGCTGGCAGTCCATCCAAGAGCTTTTTTCTTTGTCTTTTTGTTGTTGTTTAAACGAAAAACAAAAAAAATGTGCAAGTACAGTGTGCACCTTACCCACCTCACATTGCATCACTTAAATTTACCACACCCCACTATGACCATAGATAAAATAAAGTTAGCCATACACCTGTTAGGCCTATTATCCCTGATAAAAACTGTCCAGTTGCTGGTTAATTTTACACTTCTGTATCCTCTGCGGTATTCTACATAATAGGTACACTAAAATAGTGAATATGTTAACAGAACAAAATGAGGTAAAAAAAGTAAGTTATTCAGTAGCTGTCTAAACATATTTTATGAAACAACGCTCTCCCCCAACAAAAAAAGGTGATTCTGCCACAAGCAATGGGTTGTTTAAACAAAGTCAGCTGGAAAATGTTCATCAAACTCTTCATCTTTGTTAGGCAAGGGGGCAATGTTTGCTTTGGCAATCAGAAAACATTCCTGGGCTTTTAGCTGCTTGAAATTAATGTAATTGAAGTAATCTGGTAAGAAGACCTTTTGTTTTGGTATCCACAACAATCGTCTTTAGATCTGTTAACATTATGATTGTTGATGATGCAGAGCCATAGCAAGATTAATCCATTGGTATAATTGTCTGTGGCACCAGAGAAGGCTGTCCTGGCTTTAAAGAAGAAGAACTCCAGGAAAATTTTATTGTGCTTGTTTTTGTTTAGGTTTAGAAATTAAAAACCAAATTATACTCACCCTAAACTCCAAACCAGCCAACTGTCACAACGCTCCCTCCACCCTTTCTCCTCCTATCCCATGGCATTGAATTGCTCCTCAGCATCCTCACTTCTATACACTGTATAGAACGTGATGATTTAGGAGACCTTAGACCACTGCAGTGGAGGCGGAGAGAGGCTGGAAGAACCGGTCTAAGAACAAGCCAGGTAGCCCCACTGCATGGGTTAATAAAAATGTTTCCCAAAGTTTTCTTTTATTCAGGGGATATGTTCGCTTAAAATCATTTCACACGGGTTTGTTGTCCGTGCCTGCCGAGTTTGCTCAAACAGGACAGGGACGGCCTTACAAGGAAAACAATTAAATTAAAAAATAATATATGACAAAGGGCACTGATAGTTATGGGGATGAGGGAGGGAGGGAGGACGATGTGTGAGATATCACCATTGGGTCATGTTCTCAGAAGGTAGCCTGCCCACTGACTAGTTATTGCGAGAACCCCAAGGTTTCACCAATCAGGCACACAAGTTAGCGACCATAAAACAAAAAACATGCACACACTAACATCTAGGCTGCCACCGCCCACAAATTACAGACTTGTGATGAACCTTACTCGTGACAGCTCTTGTCAGTACACTGCTCCTAACCAGACTGGCACTCAGGCTTCTGCCATCCACACACTGCTCTCATTAGCAGTTACAGGTTGGCTAAAGGAGGCAATCTTGCTTACTGAGTGTGTACAAACACCTACTCACAATCTTTTACTGCTGCCACCAATAGAGGGACACTCACCCAAAATCTAGTTGGCAGTCCACACACAGGCAGATGCAAATCTCACATACCATTTTGTGTGTTCTGATAGTTGTGAGGTAGCTTAGGTGATTTCCCTTTGCCTTTGAGATTCCACAAGCTATCCAGTGAGCCAGAATCCTATGCAGTCACCTATCAGCCAGAATTCTACACATGTCTAGCATGACTGATTTTAAAAATGTTTTGGAAATCCAATGAAAATATAAACCAGAACCCATGCCTTCTTTTAGCTGTATCATGACAGGTAGTGTTCCTTGTATCCATCATCTCTGCCCGTCCAATGTCTTTTTTTGTACAAGGCAATGGACTATGAACAGTTTCATTGTATTTATTCACCATGTCGCTGCTTTGTAGCATTTTCCACCTCACCTCTTGACTGCCATAAAATACATTTGGATTATTATTGATCCACTGTACAATATTTTTCTTAAATCAACACTGGATAAATACTTTTTATTTGATGGCTTCTATAAAATAAATCTTTCCATTGATCTTCTTTACAACTATGCTGTATATGTTAATTATTATTTCCTGTTCTCTTTCATTGGTTTCCTTAAATAAAACTTCCAGCTCCTTTGAAACATCAGTGTCCACCTTTTTCATTATGCTATAAATACCCTCCACATTGTCAGAAGTGCCCAGAGATGCTATTGATGTTAAACTGAAAATCGGTTTTACATTACAGAACCATACAAAGAGAACTCTTTGTTGCCATCATCACCTATGTGAGGCAAGTGTCTGAACTGGCAACCTTATCTTGCAAGGAACACATTCAATTTTTGCATACGTACAAGGTGGTGTTTGGGCCTAGAACTTAGTTTTTTGGTTAACATAGTAGCTAGATTGCATGGCCTGGCAGACCTTGTTTTCTTTAGTAAAGAGAATTGACGAAATTTAATGGCAGCTATGGCAAATGGGGAAAAAAGATTGAATGCTTATGTACACTCAACTGTACTGCAACGGTATATGGGGGGGTGCTCAGGGCCGGATTTCCCACTTTTGTTTTGTACGCATGTATGCATGCATTGCTTGTTTTGTACGCATGTATGCAGCCTGCAGGTCTGCTATTCTCAAAGGGGGGGGGGCTCATTGAGGAACCTGGCCTTGGGGCAGCAGAGAGAGTAAATCCGGCCCTGGGTGTGCTACACAAAAAGGGCTGCTTTGACTGTGTCAGCAACAAGCATCAAACCTATGCCCTTAGGTTTTTCCCCTTGCAGCTATGTCTACAGTGCAACGGATCAACCACCATAATAATAAAATAAAGTGAATAGTAAAATAAAATAAAATATACCTACACAAAATAGAAACTTTGATTTTGAGAAGGATGAGCAGCCTATACCCATAGGTTTGTACACTTCATTTTCAGCTGAAAATCAGTGTGTCGCTACAAGTCCATGCGTGCATGCTATAGCCAAGCGCTAATCCAGCTTGTTTGCTGACAACTATAAAGGAAAATTGGATGACTGCATACCAGCTATGACAAAACTTTTTCTTTATTCTTTCATAAAAGCATAACACAAGAGATGAAATGAGACCTCACAAGCACGCACACCCACAAGTGCTTAGTCATAGAGTGTCTCTTACAATAAAATATTCCTACTCTACATAATTATAATTGAGCCTGTGGCAATAGGTTTGTACAAGGGATGCACCGATATCTATACTAGTATAGGTCTTGGTGCTGATACCGAGTATTTGGGTGAGTTTTACCAAATGCTCCCGATGCCTATCCCGATACCGGAACCTCCGGTATCAAGAAGCCGGGCGGCAAGTTAATTGGTACCTGACCATGAGGAATGTCAACTCACGTCACCAAAGGAATGTGATGAGTGTTAGGAATGTGAGAAATGTCGACCCAAAGCCCTCACTGACCACCTGGAGCATGTGGTGACCACCTGAAGCCCATACTGACCACCTGGAGCTTGCACTGACCACCTGGAGCTTGCACTGACCACCTGGAGCCTGCACTGACCACCTGAAGCCTGCGCTCCCCTCCTGGAGCCTGCACTGACCACCTGGAGCTTGCACTGACCACCTGGAGCCTGCACTGACCACCTGAAGCCTGCACTCACCTCCTGCAGCCTGCACTGACCACCTGGAGCCTGCACTGACCATCTGGAGCCTGCACTGACCACCTGGAGCCTGCACTGACCACCTGGAGCTTGCACTGACTACCTGAAGCCCATGTTGACCACCTGGAGCCTGCACTAACCACCTGGAGCCCTTACTGACCACCTGAGAGCCCACACTGACCACCTGTAGCTCACACTGACCACCTGAGAGCTCGTGCTGACCACCTGGAGCTTGCACTGACCACCTGGGACCTGCACTGACCACCTGGAGCCCGCACTGACTGCACTGACCACCTGGAGCTTACACTGACTACCTGAAGCCCATATTGACCACCTGGAGCCTGCACTTACCACCCGGAGCCCTTACTGACCACCTGGAGCCCACCCTGACCACCTAGAGCCCACACTGACCACCTGTAGCTCACACTGACCACCTGAGAGCTCGTGCTGACCACCTGGAGCTTGCACTGACCAACTGGGACCTGCACTGACCACCTAAGAGCCCATACTGACCACCTGGATCCTGCATGCAGCTTCATAGTATTCTGCATTGCTGTATAAAGTATTGCTGAGATTTGCAGTCCTCTATAGCTGTATTATTCTGCGGTGCTTTACAATTATATATTGCTGAAGTAGTAATGTTGTAGTAATATTTATAGTCCTCTATATATGGTGCTATTCTGCATTGCTTTATAATGTATTGCTGGGATTTGTAGTCCTCTATAGTTGGTGATATTCTGCATTGCTCTGTAATGCATTACTGTGATTTGTAGTCCTCTATAGCTGGTATTATTCTGAATTTCTGTGTAATGTATTACTGGGGTTTCTAGTCCTCTATAGTTGGCGGTATTCTGCATTGCTGTATAATGTATTGCTACGATTTGTAGTCCCTTTATAGCTTAAAGTCAGTGGCAGATCTTCCAGGGTTGCAGCTGGTCAGCCCTGGTGCTCCACCACTAACTCCAAGCTGTGGAGAGTCTACAAATCACAGCCCAGACAGGAGGAAGAGGGTCCCGATGACCATCGCCATTTCCATAAAAAGGCCTACCAAAATCCTCAGCACCAGGCCTGTGATGCTCTTAATCCGGCCCTGGACACAGAAAGTAAATTCCGGAAGCAATAAGTTATACAGCTTTCTTCAGGTAGTTGGACACTGGCAAATATGTTTTGTAGCAAGCAGTACAAGAGTGAATCACAGAAAACAGAGGGGAGAATTCTATGCCCTTTGATGTACTCCAAGAAACAAATTTTACAGCTAAGACAAAATTCTTGTTTTTTGAGTGTACATCACAGGACACCGCAAGCTAATTCTAGAACTAATGGGACAGCCAAAAGTAGTCAGCAGTTTTGCTGAGCAAACCATTTGAGAGAAAACTATTTTTCAAGGTGCACCGGCAGTATAAGTGAGTACACAGTGAAGATTTTAGCAGGTTTTCACATTTTTGAAGAATCCAGACTAGTGCTCTTTGCAATGCCAAGGCAGGCTGGTCTAATGGCAAACAAGTACAAACTGTGTCCACACGCTCTCTTTCTGAACTTAAAAGCGATGTCAAGAGACAAGTCTTCTTCTTGGGCTGAGTCCACAGCACTGGAAGCAGATCTTTCTTCTTCTTCCTCAGGGAATGCAAAGACAGACAGGCGGGCCAGAGGGGGTCTCTGAGAGAGAAGGTGAGGAGTTCCACTCGTGACCCCTACAGTCTGAGGAATACAAGAGGTCAGACATTTTCCACATAAATTCAGCCATTACTGGAGAAAACCTATCTCTAGATAGCATAGTAGAGGAGAGGGCCCTTAAGGGTGGTGAGTAGGACCCTGAGGTGGGTAGCAATGTGGAAAAGAAGAAAAGCACAGGACTGAAAGACAAAGTGTCACCAAAAAAGACAGATTCCTGAGAACCGCTGTAGAACTATGTACCCACAGAGCCCACCACCCATACATCCTTGCCTCTATGATCCTCCATGTGCTGAGAGTAAGCTTTAATGCACTCACAAACTGTGGAGGTCAGAGGCTGCTCTGTCTCCAGACATATGCAGGCAGAATGGTGATCACGAGTGTATGGTTTGTTTGGTGAGTTTTTTCTCCTTGTGCTATGATGTGCAGAGACTGCTCAGAGTGTGTGCCAGGAGAAGGAAAACAGTAGGTTTATGTGCAGTGCTCTAGAGGGAGGCTGTAGAGGTGCAGAAGTGGCCCTGGGCCTCCAGGGAAATGTGAATCGTTGCCAATTTTAAAGAGCCAGTGACCCCCCCTCCCCCAACGTTCTGTGATAAAAGAGCTCCATTTTCACCCCTGAAGTTCTGGAGCAAATGCACTGGGCATCTGATTGGGGTGAAAGCCCTGGGCTTACTTTGTCATTCATGTGGTCTCACCTGGAGAGATGCCCCCTCAGATCTTCACTTTCCTAGCGCATCTGCAGAGATAGGGCTCCAATGGCAGATGCACCACAGCTCTCCACCTATATAGATGTAGCTATGCCACACGCTGCACATAGTGCAAAGGATTGCACCCCAAGCATTATCTTTCTTCTAGCGTGGTCTGGGTACAGTCCCCCCAGGCTCATTCAAGGAGAAAACCAAACCAGATCGCTGCTGAGAGGTGCCACAGTAACTGTGAGCAGACTAGGGACACTTTCTAAAGGTAGAATAGAAGGCAAAAAAGGATGTGCTTTGGAAGCAGTGGAAGGGTTTATACAGTGCTGTCCTTAGAGCTTTCAATTGTCAGTGTCCCATGTCCTGTGTTTTACAATCAAGTGATGCCTGCCCTTGTGGGGTGGGGATTATCCTCACTGTTTAGGATTTTATTGTTGGTGTGTTGATTAGGTTTCCCAACTTTCCCTTAATCATAGCCTCAGACTGCGTTCCATCCTATTTAATCGAAAAAACACTTGACATGTTGAGAAAAATCCAGGGGTTTAAATGGACAAAGGTGGGACCAATTAGTGATGATGGATGTAGTAAGTCTCTATAGTTGCGCACTCCATGCAAAAGAAAATAAAGGGGAGATAAGAAGGGGTAAAAAAAGTGAAGAATAAGTGTATTATATCCATGACTCTTTATAATTTGTTTTAACCCAAATCTTTTTGCAATAATAGCTGGTGGTATCACCAAGCACAGGAACAGTGATGGGGTCTTCAGTAACCCCTACTGCACAACTGTATATTTAATTATTAAGAACACTAATATATCTGTAGTGATGCCAACCCTTTAACCCAGCTAAAATTTGAATGTGGTCACAAATAAGAATATATTTATTAGAATTCCATTAATATGAGATTTAGATCATACATTGAAGGTAATAGTGTGAACATAACATGCATTTCCAATTTATGGGCACCCAAACAAGAGGAACAAAAGAAATATATTGAAAACAGTAAAAACTAGGTTATTAATCTTCTATAGTATTTAGTAGGCCAACTACCATCAAAGGCATATTAACTAGAAATCACTAAACTTAAAAATTTAGAAACATTATTAGGCAGATTGAAAGCCCAACACAGCCCATGGTCGGAGACGCAGATGGCAAGACCTGTTTTCTTCTTTATTCTTTACCTCTTTCTTTTTTCCTTTCTAAAGTTATCTCCTATTAGTTCCTATTATTGTGAGCTGAAACCTGCTTCATCACAGAGGAGTGACAATTATATGTTCTATATATGCTTAGTTCTCTTGTTCGACTGTGATATTTGTTTGCTTATTTGTTGTTAAACCTTAATAGTATGATCATTACTGCAGTAGAGGTTTATTGTTATGTTTGTGTACAATTTGTTATGCTTTTGGAAACCTTTAGTAAAACTTTTGAAACAGAAAGCCCAAGACAGCTTTCCGTGTGTCAACTGCAATTTGTGTGATCAAAACTGTAACTCCAATGCATTCATATTGAACGGGTGAGAAACTTAATCACATATTGTCCTTGCTATATGGTTTATGTAATAGTGTGCCCATATGGTTTTCATTACATTGATAAGACCATAAGGAGCATGAAAGAATGGGTCAAAGACACTTACTACATACAGTATATAATAAATTAATGGAGCCAACAACATAATAAAAGGCCAGTAGAACTTGTATTTAAAAGCATCAGGTCCTCTTTGATTTAATAAGATTAGTGCACAGACCCTATGACGTTCATGTGTTAGAAACAGATCTCACTATTTCTAGAGACAATTATTTATATTATTATATGTTATTCATTAGTATTATTCTTTTCATCCTACAACTCTATTATTTTTACTATTTCCTATATCTTTATTCCCGCATACATAGCTTGGGTGAAATTTCAGAAATGTAGATGTTAAATATGCACATTGTTAGTAATATATACAGAATCACTAAAAAATGATCCAGTGAATAAACAAGTATATTTGTGGAAAATTAAAATTTTTATGTGTGAATTTTATAAATCCCAATTCACATTTTGATTTTTTTTTCCTTTGCTAATAATAATTTAAAAACATACACTTCTCTCAAAATCAAATCCAGTTTTTCTTGGTTCAGATCCATTTTATGTTGTTCATCACTGTAAACTAAAAAATCTGAGTTGTGTATTGATAGACATTAGTTGTCAGTTTCTTCAGTGTATTTGTACATTCTAATATGTTAATGTTATGCTGCTACGCATTTTAATTTTTCACTAGTGCAATATTATTTATAATTCTCCTTATTTAATGAGAGTACATGCACAAGGATAAAATTGCCTTAATTTATAAAATAATTGAATTTTGGCTCCAAGAGCATTGTTAGAAAACCCTTAAGAATTTTAGAGGCATATTTGGAAACGCATGCAAGATACGAAGAGTGAGTACAATTTTACACCATCTGGCGTACAATGAAGAACTATTTACAAATATGTTATGCTCCATCAGCTTTTTGCTAGACCATAAGATTTTATTTTACTGGACCAATTAAATTTTTAATCTACACACGGCTCTACAAAACCAAGTCATTAAATAATGATGTGTGTTTAGCTCAAACGTTCTGCTGTGCCAATGACCAGCTGATACAGTAAGATATTGCAGTCATACATTAAATCTGAGTTTTCTTGTTTAAAGTGAACTTGTACAGAGCACAAAATTCTGTACTTACCTTTCTAGTGCCCCTATCAAAAATGCACAGTACAAAGACCACTACACTCTGGTATGGGGGCACAGAAGAACTGGGCGGTGAAGGAGCGCAGAGGTTAGTATGAAATGCTTACTCAACATGCTAATAAAGTAAACCTGTTATATTGCCTACTATGGGCCTAGTGCAGGTTAGGGTTGCCACCTGTCTGGGATTCACCTGGACAGTCCAGTTTTAGAGTGCTGTGCCCAGGTTTCATGGTAGTTAAAAACTGGACACAAGCTATCAGGCAGACAGGGGCAGCCATGGGGCCCTGCTTAAGCCAGAGCACAGTAAAGCTGGAGACAAAGCTGGAAGTAGTAGTGTTCTCTAGTCCAGGGATGGGAGCTGCAGGCAGGTGACCTGGGCATGCATTCATGCATTCATGATATCAGGTGCAGGGACTACATCTGGCCCATCTCTCAGGCCCCTCTGGCATCCAAGAATTTCCCCGGTGCCGGCTTCTCCTTTGCAGCCACATGACAGCACTGAGTGTGCAGCTTGTCAGTGCCCTGTGTGCTGGTGATCAGAGAGGCTGGTGAGGGGGCCACTGGGCTCTAGAGGAACACTTGTATCCTTCCACTGAATGGCTGAGAGTGAGATTGGAGATGCAGGCAGTGCAATGTGGATCACAATATGTTCTGAACAGCATTACAAATTCTTTGGAATGTAAACAGTTCTCATATATGTATTTTCACTTTGTATTTAAGGTGACTGACAAAGAAGTGTCAGTTTCTAAAGAGTTTTCATCAGAGCAGGAGAGTTAGGTATTTAGTCTCTCCTTTACAGGTACGTATTTTGTTTGCAACTTTTTAAGCAACAAAAGCACTTTTACCTGTTTGGCTGGTGCTCTGCTTTAAAGTTGTTTGCAAAATAGCTTTATACACGGGTGAAATATATCTTTTTAAAGTATTTTACAGGTTCAAAGACTTGACAAAACAAGAGAATGATTCACACACTCTTGCCTCATGGCATAACACGCGGGTTCACTCCACTCTACTGCCACTTTGCTGTTCCTTTGTCTGTACCTGTTTGTTTTCTATTGCTAGAACAATAATAGACTGACACCACTGTTCAATTAATTAGAACCCCTTTTGGGTTTAATGGGTAACCTTCCACTCACATTCTGATATCTGCTCTGCAGTAGATTGTAGGAAAACAGTATAAAGACATATTTCAGGCACACATACTGATAGTATTTGCAATTTAATGAATAGGTAAAATAACTAGACTTAATGTTTTTCTAATAATTGCATTACCTTGAGTTTTGTTCCAACATTCCAACAGCTTTTAGTTGTAGATGAAAAACATTTCTTTAAATAAAAATCTTTAAGATGACTTATTTATCAGTTATGTGTTTTAAAAACAAGACCTTCAGTGCTTTGATTTATGATAAGAAACCATTGTATTCTGTCTGATTTTTTTTATAATCGGTCTTTTACAGGAATATAAAAAGTATATTACCTTTTCAATTCATTTCCTTAAAATGGAAATGTGCTGTTTAGTATTCCATAGGAAATTACTTTTAGATTATTTTTATAATATCTTGTAAGCTTCCTGTGTGATTGGGTATACATAAATTATGTACTTATGCTGTTCATTTTATTCATTCCAGATAAAGCAGCAGATAATGAAAGGCAAAGATGAGCTTTCTTCTTGGCATATTATAACAATATTGTTAATATTACTACTGCCTAGATTATTATTTTTTGTATTACCAAATACATTTAAATACTAATACCATTATTGTTATTTTTATTATCATCATCATCAGCACCACTATATTGTTAGAAATAGTTTAGCCACAATTAATGGTATGAAATTAGTTCCAAATTGATTTCTGTATATCAGAAAGTACTACTGGCTTCCATTTTATACGCGATTGGTTGAAATGCTCATTCCTAGACTTAAAGATGTAATTCAAAGTACATTTAGGCTATGATCATCAAACCTACTTTGATCCAATAATCCAGTTTAAAAAAAAATAAAAGCATTGTAGCATTGCTACAGTGGGACATTGTCAGTCCCACAATGTCAATTCTAGAATTTAAAGAAGGTCTATGAATTTTAGGGGTACATTTAAAAAGCAGCGGTATGGCAACACTACGGCCATACTGCTGCTTTAAAAAAACAAAACACAACTAGGAACCAGATGTACCAGACTCACTGGAAAATTCACCTGTTCTGCCCAATAACACGTTGCAGATTGTGCCACAGTCTAAAGCTTTCTGGTCTTATTTGCAAGGGGTGTGGACCTTTGGGTGACCTCTTCTATGCATGATATGCTCACTATACTCCATGTTAGGGGAATTTCCTGTTATATCTGTTGAACACTTTAGTATAGCTTCAGTTTTTCACTGCTGTGAGGGAAAATATAAAAGCCAATTGAGAGAAAAGTCTGAATGTATTGGATATACTGTGCTCAAGGGCATAACAATAGCCATAGTAGATCATAAGACCCAAAAGTCCAGAATCCTAGAATGATAGAACTGTTTGGTTACACAGTGATTTATTCAGGTAAGAATATAATTTGGTAAATTAATTTTGTGTAATGACTATATACTGTATATAGTTTATGAACTTCTATTTGATTGATGAAAGCAGTTTGTATTCTGTACTACTAAAGGGACTGCTTTGGGATGACGATTAGAGACGCAGAGGGATAAGGCAGGTACTAATGGTTCTGCTATGGGACCTCATCACACACTGTTATGAACCTACAAGGGATAGTGATAATTGTCACATTAATGCTCTAGGTTACTCACAGAAACTGGTCTGATCAATGTATTTATTATTTTTTCCATTTTACTAATCCTTACAATTACCATGTGTTTCACTTTTTTATTGCTTGAATGTAATAATTTTTTTCCATACATATACATTTAATACAGGGTGCTTCCATGACAATGTGTTCTCTACCATGATACTATTAGTCCCGACTTTTAGACTGTATCTCTGTTATTGATACTCATATTTCAATGATCTAGACACAAGAAAAGGAAGGTACCTGATCGGAAAGCCCGTGAGAAAGGGCTCTAATACTCTCTTTACTGTATAGAAGTAAAGCACTGCAGAAATAAAGCTTTGCCTACTGGCTGAAAGAAATATTCAAATGTAATATTTTTTACTGTATAAACCTGAATATAACTACATTTGAAAAACATATATTTTAGGTCATTTTAACATTTAATAATGCTAAAAACACAATAAATGTCTTTTGATTCTTTTGTTGCCAGACCCTGCTCTCCAATTTTAACCCCAGGCAGTCAGACCATGTTTGTTATTTTTCACTTTTTTATCATGCATCACTATTTTTTACCTACAGCTTTAAACGTTTGTAAAATACCGCCCCCCCCACCACCACCATATACTTTCTACATGTTTTATTTTCATGATTACAGGCCAGTATAAGTGATCTTGTTGGCTGTATTCGTAGTCGACAAGGTAGCCCTGCCTGCCTGTGGTGATTGGTCCTGGCAACCAATGACTGAAGCAGAGGGGGGCCTGTACAGGGTTATAGTTGGCACTGGATGCACCGGCCTCTGCATTTTTTAACAAAACACTCACAGCTTGAAAACAAACCCAAGAAATTATTCAATGGCAAGGCAGAAAGCTTAACAAACTGTGTTTTCACCATAGAAGGGTAAGCCATTTAAGTAAAAATCAACTGGTAAGACAATAGCTGTAGGTAGCTAGCTAACATCATACCACCAGTTTAGGTAGTTTTGTTCTGCAGTGGTTCTTATGTGCAATTTTCTCCATGCCCCCCCCCCCATGATGTATTTTTTAAAAAGCGGCTGCATCAATTGCTGTTTGTGTGTTTGTTTTTTCTATTACACGGCCATGACATTTTGGTAGAAAATGTCTTCTTGGGTTCCAGTACAATAATCATTTTCTTATTAGGGCCCTAAAATGCTTTAAGTTCTCAGCTGCTCTAACGTACATATTTTTTTCCACCGGAGCAATATATTGTCAATGAGCTTAATATTTTTATTTCCAGTGTTCCATGTTTAATTTTATTGAAATGTTCTGTGTTCAATTACATTAGTGATACCATTAATCAGTTTTAGCCATGTGATGTCAGTAAAACATCCTGTATTTTTACCATCTGGGTAGAACTTAGAAAGAATATTTAATAAAGTTTTTCATTTGCATTTTTTAGGCTTCAATGTCCCCTCTATACTGCATTATACCCAAAAGGATACTTCCTATTATATTGCTTTGTCTGTAATTAACTACGGCAGGTCCTCCTTCTATCAAGTACAAAGGCCATAGATGAATACACTGGTACTTACAGCTGTCCTCTTCATCTGTGAAAACACTGATCACATAACAAGCGTACACAAACCCGATGAGCTGCATAGAGAAAGCAAAAGAGATCTCAGTTAATAGGTCAATTGTAAAATGGAATTTAAAAACTGTAGAGTGTCAGCATTGTTAATTTAAAACAGAAGGTATTATTAGCCCATTACACATTCTTCTAAGAGTGAATCAATGGTTCTCCTCGGTAATAAACCTCTCTGATAATCTGTGAAAGTGGCTTTAGCTGAAGAGGTAACACGCTTTCATTGTTAGGAATCTAATGTAATGAGTGTGCTGTAGAAATTCTCAGAGGTTTTGGCTGGAGAGTCCACACAATATCAACAATGGTAAATAGGAGAAATGAATCACGTCAAGTAAAATTAGTTAAAATTCCCATGTAAGCATAAACAATAGAAGGCAATTGTTGATTCTGAAAATGTCAGCAGGGTCATCCAATGATCAAGATGTCTACGGGCACTTTGCAAACTCAGCAGATAATTTTTGAATGAAACCCTTCAATGTCTGACCTAAAACCCTGCCACAACCCTGCCAGTAGCTATGCATAGATAAGGTTGAATACTGTTTTAAACTAATGCTAAAACTTAAGGCTTATATTATCAAATAGTATGAAGTCCTTGAACAGGAGAAAGACAAATCCCTCCTATTAAATTGTATAAATGTATAATTTAAGAAGAATGCCTTATCACAGATCATAATATTCTAGGAGTGATCAGGACAAGACCATGCCCTCTGACAAAACTCCCCACTTTCCTCCATTTCTGTGAATGAGCAGATTGTAACATTTGCAGTAGGACAAACATTGACTTGTACAGTACAAACATTTGTACAAACATTGAACAGTTGTCTGCGTCCAGGGGCATACATCCATAGATGTATGCAAATAAACGCCTGGAGCAGTGTTTACTAGCATACAGCTGCCACCTTTTATTGATCTGTACAGGTGGACTGTATGCAGCTGTTGTGGCTCCAAGGCGCAGAGATCTGGGCATCTTTTACAGACCTATCTGCCCATGTGAATGAGCCCATACACACTATGACTTCTCTTGCTTGTACTATTTCCTTTAATGGAAACAAAAATAATTCTCTTTTACTTGCTTCTATTTTTTTGATGCCACTGGCTAGTGTCCGCAGTGTAATAAGTGTGATAGTGGTGACAGAACAGGTATTGGCTTGTGTAGGATGCTCTAGCTCAAATGTGAAAAGCAAGAGATATAATGTCATTGAAACCTTTAATGGGGTGGTTGAGAAGGATGAGTCACTCCTGTGAGTCACTCACTTTTGTGTGTAAATTTCATCTTGAGCTATTGAGCCTTGTAAATAACAGGCATTTTACAATATGAGAAGGTTGGTACGGAGAAACTGTAAAACATGTAAAAAAAAGGGCCAAGAGCATCACCTGCCGCTATTTGATTTTATTCTTAAGTCCTCACATGCAGCAAAGAAAAACATGTGTACAAAACCACACCACAACCCCTTTATTTAAATGATAATAACACATTATAGGCATGCAGAGCCTTTTGCATTAGGGTATGCACACAAAAGTACAAACACATACATGATACATACATACATACATACACAGACTTGAGGCATCCCCGATTCCCATCTCTTCAACTGTCCCTGTCAGGGACCAGAACACCTCCAGGTGGCACTGGAGCAGATCCTGCATTTCCGGTGCTCACCTGCAGATGTCTCCAGGCAGCCAAAAGTAGCTGTCAGGGAGCTGAGCAACTCTAGGTGGCACTGTGACACTGGAATCAGGACCTGCAGCTCCAGGACTCACTTGCAGGTGTTTCTGCAATTAGGCACCACCTGCTGATGATCTGGGAGGGTATTTAATCCCTCCCTGCGGTGAGCAAGTGAAAACCTGGGGAGCACGACAACACAAGGGGAGCCACGGAGCAATGATCAGGGTACAAGGGTCCACTTCAGGGAGGGATTAAATACCCTCCCAGATCATCAGCAGGGGGTGCCTAATTGCAGAGACACCTGCAGGTGAGTCCTGGAGCTGCAGGTCCTGGTTTCAGCGTCACAGTGCCACCTGGAGGCTTAAGTCCCTGACAGCCATTGGCTGCCTGGAGACACCTGCAGGTGAGCACCGTAAATGCAGGATCTGCTCCAGCGCTACCTGGAGGTGTTCTGGTCCCTGACAGTGCCGTACCTCTTCCAGCAGGGGTACATTAATGGAGCCTGGCAGGTGGTCATGTGACCACCCGTCTGGCTTCCGGATTGGATGGGAAGCCAGGGAACCTGTAGCCACACTCCCTCCTAGCTTCCCAGGCAGCAAAGGCTGTAACTGTTATGTGAGGAATGTAAGAGCCAAGTGCTGCTGCGCTCTGTATCGCTGAGCCGGTCACAGAGAGATCTTTGTGACCTTTCCATCGGCTCAGTGACTAAAAACATGGTGCCTGCTGTTGTGGTTTTGGTGTTGCACTGGGGGTGATTAGGTTGTGCCCAGGCACCCCCAGCACACCCTGTGCACATGCCTATGTAACACATTTGTATTAGAAGTAGATCTAAACCTAGACAATAAAATCTCATATAAGCTTTAACACATAGATATCATTTCAAAAGCTGTTTCCAATCGTTTTAAATTTATAGCTTTCATTAAAATAATACTTTTATCCCTACCTTCTGATCTCGTAACAATTGTAACATTGGGTTTCCTCTAATTTTCTGTCCTGATGACAGTGACAATGGTCACCAGGACATATAGAAAGGGTGAATATATAGCAACAAAAACTTAACAATGCATGCAATCCTTCCCTGCTCTATGGAACAAAACAATAAAAACTTTCAGTACCAGGGACTGCGCTTCATTATTGACCTCAGCTGGCCCAGCCATTTTTGCAGTTGTTCACTTTTTTTATAATTTTTTTTTTCATTTACAGCTTTCAGAGTTTGTAAAATACCTTCCAAATCATACATTTTCTGAAAGCACAGGAGCAAAGAAATATGCTGCTACTGATTTTGTAGCCCCGTGATAGTTGCGCAAACGTTTATCAAAACAACATATTTAATAAAAATACACTAAAATCAATATTAACACACAAAAATACTGTACATCATATCTTCAACAATTCCTACTAAAAAATAAAACTGTATTGGGTGAATAAATAGCACATATTTGCTCATTTTCAAATGTGTCTGGTTTCAAAACGGTGAAAATCAAAGGAACCCAAACTGTAAATATGCAACTTACCCTTTGTAACAAAACACTGCATCGCATGTGCACAATACACACCAGCATGAGCGTTATGTGCACCATAACGTCTGCCTGCTGATATGATCGGGACCTTAGTGTGCATTACCACAAGGTGTATAGTGCACATGGGCACTTTGTGTGTAATCTATGTGTCTGTGTGTGTGTGTGTGGGGGGGGGGGGGGGGGGGGAGGGGGGTGGGG